>NC_090185.1:42585710-42885710 GCF_024679245.1 Pseudorasbora parva
TACATATACACTAGGGATGCGCGATATACCGGTACTGGAAAAATACCGGTATATATTTTATTTAAAACGGTACGATATCATGATTTGGCACATTTCGGTATATGCTGCTGTTCCGAAGTTCACCGCTAGATGGCAGCGCGCTACCCAAACTGACCCGAAACAACCGGCAAATGTGACAACAACATAGACGGACAAAATGGATAAAGCAGTTGAATCTCACTCAAGATGCCCAAAACGAATGAATAAAGAGAGGAGTAGAAGTGACATTTGTAATGACTTTGCTTATAAAACTGATGAAGAACCATCAAACCTAGCCAAGAAGCATCTGTCACTATCCTGACTTTAAGACTTCTGAAGAGATCGACAGGTCAGTGGATCATTCAGACCATCTCATTTAGACATTTATTTTCTTTTAACACTGATCAACGCACACACATAGCCTAACATAAGATCGAATATCACAATCTCCAGCGTTCGTTTCAACCAATGACATTCAGATCTCATAATATTTGCACGCGTACTATTGCACTATTTACATTCGCGTTAGACACAACCAACTGTGTTTATGTGAATACTCACTAAAGACGGACATTTGTACATAATTCTGTGTATTTGACTGTTTAAGGAAACTTAATGTGTAATGTGCGAGCGTGACTAAGTGACAGGTTGTGTGTGTGTGTGTGTGTGTGTGTGTGTGTGTGTGTGTGTGTGTGTCGTTGTTATAAGCTCTTGTCTCCTGTAACTGTTATTACGAAATGCTATAAAATCGCTTGCATGTTCAATTGATTTCCGTTCTCCGTCCAGAGACGAACGTGAAACGTTGAATCGGATTATGCAGATTGCTTTAGTGTAGTGCGATGTCTTTTGAAACCAGAAGCAATTAGCTAATTTTGAGAGATTTTTGCTGAAATTATTTCTCACAAGAAAGTTTTCAAATGACTGATTTGATGTGATAAGCTTTGCTAATTAATTTACAATAAACATTTGTGGTAATTTCCCACTTTATAAACTCAAAACTTGCATAATTGTTCTCATTCGCGTGCAATATACCCGCGCTAATATTAGACCTTGTGGTATCGATTTAATATCGGTACTTCGGTATTAGATTGTGGTACCATACCGAAGCCAAAATTGTGGTATCGAGCCATCCCTAATATACACACACACACACACACACCATACATACATATACACACACACACACACCATACATACATATACACACACACACACACCATACATACATATACACACACACACACCATACATACATATACACACACACACACACACCATACATACATATACACACACACACACACACCATACATACATATACACACACACACACACCATACATACATATACACACACACACACACCATACATACATATACACACACACACACACACACACACACACCATACATACATATACACACACACCATACATACATATACACACACACACACACACACACACCATACATACATATACACACATACACACACACACACACACACACACACCATACATACATATACACACACACACCATACATACATATACACACACACACACACACACCATACATACATATACACACACACCATACATACATACATACACACACACACACACACACACACACACACACACACATACATCTTTTTTACAAAGGCTATGTTTAAATCACCGTCGTGTTAATGTTGAAATTAATATATTATTCTGAGAAGTGTATCTGCAGCAAAACCACATGATGTAATTATTACCCCAGGCTTTGCATGCGCTGGTTTACTGGCGCTCGCGACAGCTTCAGACAGAGGTCTAACTAGGATAACAAAAACATAAATGTTGTTTATTCGCCGCGGCACATTCGCGTTCGCTGTGGAAGCGCTCATCACACAAACAGATGATCAAAGAAATAAAACCATCGCGCTAATTATTCGCACGTCAAATGGCGCCCGGCGTGAGAGGGCCCTCAGTCGGTACGGTTGTGGAGGACGCTTGTTCAGCACATTTACAGTACAGCACCACTAACTTTATTCATTTTTATATTTTGGTTGATATTGAAGGCCCGATTGTTTAACAGCAAAACTCATGCATTCATGCTGCAGTGCATGCTGGGAACTAGTGTTGTAGTACTCGAGTAAATCACTGGTGCATCGTCTGAGGTAACACCCTTAGTGTGATGAAACGCTTACTGCTTAAAATGCGATCAATACCTTCTTTGTAATGTGATTTCCTTTGTTACTGTGCTGCCGGGTTCAAACGCAATCCAGCATTGTCTGAAAACTGTTTTCATGAATATAAGTGTGATTGAACATTTATATTGATTTATACAAACTAGGGGTTCTCCGATCGATCGGCAACCGATCTCAATCGGCCGATGATGGCTTTGGGATGATTGATCGGCAACCGATCTCAATCGGCCGATGATGGCTTTGGGATGATTGATCGGCGGACTCTAAAAAGGCCGATCTCAGAAACGATCACATGCTGACGACGCGCGCCTGTCGTGAGAGCGAGGGCACGACATGCAGCGGCAGTCCCTTTCTCTTTCCGGCGCGGGTATAATAATTATAATGCTAAAGGTGAGGTACAGTTCATATTCTCTAATAACTGACTTACAAAGTCATTTGAAAACTTTCTCTGAGACGCAAGTTCACAAACAGCGCGAGTGAATCACCGCTCATTCTCTCTCTCTCTCTCTCTCTCTCTCTCTCTCTCTCTCTCTCTCTCTCTCTCTCTCTCTCTCTCGCTCTCTCTCTCTCTCGCTCTCTCTCTCTCTCTCTCGCTCTCTTTCTCTCTCTCGCTCTCTCTCCCTCTCTCTCTCTCTCTCTCTCTCGCTCTCTTTCACTCTCTTTCACTCTCAAAGTGCTCAAATGGCTTCACATCAGCGCATCGCATCTGCAACTAAAATTGAGCTGCACAGTTGACACAGGAGTGGCCTGAGGTGTGTGTCTGTGTGTGTGTCTGTCTGTGTGTGTCTGTCTGTGTGTGTGTGTGTGTGTGTGTGTGTGTGTACTGAAACCTGTTCCTCCGTAGCCTCTGTTGCAGCTCCTCCTCATCTCTGGACGGGAGCATGAAGGAATATTTCCAGCGCTGTTAGCTTTGTGCAGCGTTGAGAGATCGCCACTAATCATCCGTGTTGTTGTTCTCCTGGTTTATTGCTTAGTTTGCTTCTGCTCTGGGTGAATTTACTCAGAAACTCCCACATCTGGCAGATTTCAGCTCAATGCTGATCTATGGAGGCCTTTGAGTTGCTCTTTTGTTGTTTTGGTGTGATTATTATTGATATTGGCTATTGATAACAGTTAGCATGCTAATCAGTCTCGAAGTGCTCACCTCCCTCCATTTGGATGTTAGTTTATTTATTATTATTAATTATTAGTTTAGCCTAAATTGCTCTTAATAGTTGATTGTTATGCTTAGAGGTCAAACATGGTAAGGTAAAGCCTTTCCGTATAATAGAACGGTCAGATTTTTACATGTTTTTAAAGAAGTTTCTTCTGCTCAGCAAGGCGGCATTTATGATATTAGAAATACAAAAGTTTCTCATCATTCCTCCAGTCTTCAGAGTCACTGATCACTCTCAGATGAGGATCTGATCATCAACACACATTTATGATTATTATCAGTGTTGAAATCAGTTGTGTAAACTTTTTTTTCAGGATTCTTTGATGAACAGAAAGTTCAAAAGAACAGTATTTATCTGAAATAGAAAGCTTTTGTAACATTGTACTATCATTTAAATGTTTCTGGTCGGAAAATATTTTATTTATTTTTTGGGAAAGAACTTAAAGAAATTAATGCATTTATTTAGCAGGGATGCATTAAATTGATCAAGTGACAGTTTAGACATTTACAATGTTACACAAGCTTCATATTTCAGATACATGCTGTTATTTTGAACTTTCTGTTCAATAAATGAACACTGAATGCACTGAAGACTGGAGTAATGATGATAAACTCAGCTTGATCACAGGAATAAATGACATTTTAAAATATATTAAAATAATAAATTGTAAAAATATTTCACAGTAAAACAGTGTTTGCTGTATTTTGTATCGAATAAATGCAGGCCTGATAAGCAGAAGAGACTTGACGGGTAGTGTATCTATCATATAAACATGTAAAGTTGTATTTTTGTGCATTTTTGATAACCGTAAGCTTAAGCTTCTTTACCTTGAGTCCAGAGCTTTTCCTCTGTAATCTGCCATGTGTCGAGACGTCAGTCACTGCGCCGACGCTTATGGGCGCTTAAATGGGGAATCGCTGACAAAAACAATAAGATTTACTATTTTTAAATGTAAATTTAACATGAAATGAAGTAAACTCTACTTAACTAAGTTAAGTAAATTTAACAAAAAAGTAAAGTGATTTGAACTTGGCCAGTAAAGGGTTGAGTAGTTTCTCCTGAGTTATGCAATACTTTCTACAAACAAAACAAACAAGCCGTGAGTTAAACCGCACTTTTTTTAAAGCAGCACCAGGTAACTTTTCAACCTTCATAATATATTTTTTAAGACTCTTGTGATGATAAATCGACTTACAATCGGTTGAATGACACGTCTGCCATAGCCTGATGGGGTCTGTATCGTTTTTAATCGTACTTTTAAACTTCGGGTTTCGGGTAGTAACCCGAGAAAAAGAAAAGAACTACAAAATTCGAATGCTTTACGGCATATACGTCACTTCCACCAACACACACACTTCCTTAAATTCGGACGTGCGAGCCCAACTTTGTTCGTCAGATAATATAGTCATGTCTGAAGCAGCACAGACAAATAAGAAAGAAAAGGTTTTGTTGGAGGAAAGCAATAAGAGGAAACGAAAAAGTGCTGTGATTAAAGGCAGGACGAGGATCAACATGTGACCAGCGTTTGCTCGTCGGCGTGAGCTGAAGGAGGCGTGCCCGACCGATGCTGTCCTGCTTGTTACGGTGATTACCGACCACTCAAACACTGAACTGAAGTATCATATAGATTCTGGAAAAGGCTAACCAATAGACTACTATAATGACGCTGGCTTGTAAACGTGAGCATCGTGATTATTTGGCGTTTGAAAAAAATAAAACCCATGAAATTATATTCATATGACATGCTGAAGCATATGCCACTGACTGTAACGTTACCTGGGATGAAGACATTTCACACGCGCCGCCAGAAGAACTCCTCCTGCATGTGAACTCCTCCTGCAGTGTTCAGGGGAACTGTTAGTGCTGCACCGACCCGCGGGACGCTTTTATGAAGTTATTTGGCCCGCACCGCACCACTGTATATATTTTTACAACCCGCCGCGCACCAGCGACCATTAAATAGACATACGGGTCCGCGGGTTATGAGACGAGCCGCGCATCACTAGCTCAGGGCTATCAGGGCTATCATGTCAACAAATGCACGCGCGATGGCATCCCCTGTTGTAGGATGACAGCTCTTACGACAGTAGCTGAGGACATTCTTTTTCCAAACTGTAGGGGGACCCCGAGAGCAAAAGTAGCCAAGTGCGGCTTTAAAGAGCATGCTTTACTGACGAACATCTGAGTTAATAACAGCAGATATATCCGGGTATTTACTACGTTATTCTATTTGGATAATTTTCAAGCTTTTTAAACAATAATAAAAACAATACTAAATAAAAGTAAAAACCAAGACAATATATTATTTAAGAAAAACATAATAATAATGCTAATAATAGAAAAATGAATAAGGCTACCAAAATTATAACGATAATAGTAATTTAAAAAAAAGGTTTTTGCTATAAAATAACCCAGTGAGAGGATATTCATGCGTGCGCTGTGTTGGGTTTAACCATTGTTTAAGTAAAAGCATTGCCAATATGGCCATGAAACTAAATGAATAATTCACTTAACTAAAAATAAAATTAGAATATAATCTGCGCACAGTTTCCATTAATTGTAATCTGGCGTCTCTCTGAAGGCCCTGAGGCAGATTCCTCTGACCCTGGCAACACATGATGCCTGGAATATGATTGGATAAAAGCCCCAACATAGACAAACACTACTGGAGCAGCGCAACCGAGAGGAACGCTATCAAAGTAACCACGGGGACTATTGGGAATAATTTAACAGTCATTCAGGGAACAAACTTTAACATGCGCTGTGTGGCACGATCGACCGGAGAAAAGCCCGCTAGGCTGCTTGTAGAACGGCTGTGTCAGCCTGAATCCGGCTGCTCTGAGCCCTGCACACCTGAGATAGATCAATGGCCGGCCAGCTTTCTCTCCAATCCATCCAAGCCTTTCCTCTACAGTCAAAGCAAACTTGTTTTGATCTTTCCCTCCAAACATTTGACATCATATTTTAAAACTCTCTCTCTCTCTCTCTCTCTCTCTCTCTCTCTCTCTCTCTCTCTCTCTCTCTCTTATCTTTTCTTATGTGCAAGGAACCCCTCCGCAGCTTTCTATCAAGCCTTTCCAAACGGCAGGTCAAAGGTCATCAGTGATGGGTATGAGTGTGTGTGTGTTGCATTGCACTCTTGGCGGGTGTGTGTGTGTGCATGTAGTGAGCATAGGTGCCTACGAGCGCTGTGATTGGCTGCTCACCTCAGCCAGTGAGGATCAAAGCGAGCAGAAGTTTTCCTCATAACTCGAGCCGACTGCTGTGTGATCAGCCAGACTGATATTCATGAAGGTTAGCGAGCACTGCTTTGTTTATGGTGTGTGTATCTACAGTCTACAGTGTGTATCTACATTATCTACAGAATGAAGAATATGAAGAATGAATAGACTATCTGCTGACACAGACGGTTATCGGCAGTAGTCGTAAGCCGTGACTCTTGGCCTTCCCTTCTATAATACAGTGCACAGTGCACATCCTCATGACAAAATATTCAGTGGAATAGTGTGACAACTAGCCGGGTTGCAAAATGCATGACACAAAACAAACAAAGTTTAGTACTGGCACAGCAGACGATTAAATGTGTGTGACAGGTGTGTAAACCCATGGTGTGTTTGAGCAAAGTGAAGCTTTTATGCAGAACTACAGCAAATGTGCACAATGGATGCTGAGACAAAAACAAAATCCCATTATCCCGATACTGAACATACAATTCAATATATATCACTATACTGAACTCATGATACAATATATATCACAATACTGAACTCACGATACAATATATATCACTATACTGAACTCACGATACAATATATATCACAATACTGAACTCACGATTCAATATATATCACAATACTGAACTCACGATTCAATATATATCACTATACTGAACTCACGATACAATATATATCACAATACTGAACTCACGATACAATATATATCACAATACTGAACTCACGATACAATATATATCACAATACTGAACTCACGATACAATATATATCACAATACTGAACTCACGGTACAATATATATCACAATACTGAACTCACGATACAATATATATCACAATACTGAACTCACGATTCAATATATATCACAATACTGAACTCACGATTCAATATATATCACAATACTGAACTCACGATACAATATGTATCACAATACTGAACTCACGATTCAATATATATCACAATACTGAACTCACGATTCAATATATATCACAATACTGAACTCACGATTCAATATATATCACAATACTGAACTCACGATTCAATATATATCACAATACTGAACTCACGATTCAATATATATCACAATACTGAACTCACGATACAATATATATCACAATACTGAACTCACGATTCAATATATATCACAATACTGAACTCACGATTCAATATGTATCACAATACTGAACTCACGATACAATATGTATCACAAAACTGAACTCACGATACAATATGTATCACAATACTGAACTCACGATACAATATATATCACAATACTGAACTCACGATACAATATATATCACAATACTGAACTCACGATACAATATATATATCACGGTACTGAACTCACGATACAATATATATCACGATACTGAACTCACGATACAATATATATCACAATACTGAACTCACGATTCAATATATATATCGCGATACTGAACTCACGATATAATATATATCACAATACTGAACTCACGATACAATATATATATCACAATACTGAACTCACGATACAATATATATATCACGGTACTGAACTCACGATACAATATATATCACGATACTGAACTCACGATACAATATATATCACAATACTGAACTCACGATTCAATATATATCACAATACTGTACTCACGATTCAATATATATCACAATACTGAACTCAAGATTCAATATATATCACAATACTGAACTCACGATACAATATATATCACAAAACTGAACTCACGATACAATATATATCACAATACTGAACTCACGATACAATATGTATCACAAAACTGAACTCACGATACAATATATATCACAATACTGAACTCACGATACAATATGTATCACAATACTGAACTCACGATACAATATATTTCACAATACTGAACTCACGATACAATATATATCACAATACTGAACTCACGATTCAATATATATCACAATACTGAACTCACGATACAATATGTATCACAATACTGAACTCACGATTCAATATATTTCACAATACTGAACTCACGATACAATATATATCACAATACTGAACTCACGATACAATATATATCACAATACTGAACTCACGATACAATATATATCACAATACTGAACTCACCATACAATATATATCACGATACTGAACTCACCATACAATATATATCACGATACTGAACTCACGATACAATATATATCACGATACTGAACTCACGATACAATATATATATATCACGATACTGAACTCACGATACAATATATATATCGCGATACTGAACTCACGATACAATATATATATCACAATACTGAACTCACGATACAATATATATATCACAATACTGAACTCACGATACAATATATATATCACGGTACTGAACTCACGATACAATATATATCACGATACTGAACTCACGATACAATATATATCACAATACTGAACTCACGATTCAATATATATCACAATACTGAACTCACGATTCAATATATATCACAATACTGAACTCAAGATTCAATATATATCACAATACTGAACTCACGATACAATATATATCACAATACTGAACTCACGATACAATATATATCACAATACTGAACTCACGATACAATATATATCACAGTACTGAACTCACGATTCAATATATATCACAATACTGAACTCACGATACAATATATTTCACAATACTGAACTCACGATTCAATATATATCACAATACTGAACTCACGATACAATATATTTCACAATACTGAACTCACGATTCAATATATATCACAATACTGAACTCACGATTCAATATATATCACAATACTGAACTCAAGATTCAATATATATCACAATACTGAACTCAAGATGCAATATATATCACAATACTGAACTCAAGATACAATATATATCACAATACTGAACTCACGATACAATATATATCACAATACTGAACTCACGATACAATATATTTCACAATACTGAACTCACGATACAATATATATCACAATACTGAACTCACGATACGATATATTTCACAATACTGAACTCACGATACAATATATATCACAATACTGAACTCACGATACAATATATATCACAGTACTGAACTCACGATTCAATATATATCACAATACTGAACTCACGATACAATATATTTCACAATACTGAACTCACGATTCAATATATATCACAATACTGAACTCACGATACAATATATTTCACAATACTGAACTCACGATACAATATATATCACAATACTGAACTCAAGATTCAATATATATCACTATACTGAACTCACGATTCAATATATATCACAAAACTGAACTCACGATACAACATATATCACAATACTGAACTCACGATTCAATATATATCACAATACTGAACTCACGATTCAATATATATCACAATACTGAACTCACGATTCAATATATATCACAATACTGAACTCACGATTCAATATATATCACAATACTGAACTCACGATTCAATATATATCACAATACTGAACTCACGATACAATATATATCACAATACTGAACTCAAGATTCAATATATATCACAATACTGAACTCACGATACAATATATATCACAATACTGAACTCAAGATTCAATATATATCACAATACTGAACTCACGATACAATATATTTCACAATACTGAACTCACGATATAATATATATCACAATACTGAACTCACGATACAATATGTATCACAATACTGAACTCACGATACAATATATATCACTATACTGAACTCACGATTCAATATATATCACAATACTGAACTCACGATTCAATATATATCACAATACTGAACTCACGATTCAATATATATCACAATACTGAACTCACGATTCAATATATATCACAATACTGAACTCACGATACAATATATATCACAATACTGAACTCAAGATTCAATATATATCACAATACTGAACTCACGATACAATATATATCACAATACTGAACTCAAGATTCAATATATATCACAATACTGAACTCACGATACAATATATTTCACAATACTGAACTCACGATACAATATATATCACAATACTGAACTCACGATTCAATATATATCACAATACTGAACTCACGATTCAATATATATCACAATACTGAACTCACGATACAATATATATCACAATACTGAACTCACGATACAATATATATCACAATACTGAGCTCACGATACAATATATATCACAATACTGAACTCACGATACAATATATATCACAATACTGAACTCACGATACAATATATTTCACAATACTGAACTCACGACACAACTCTATATCATGAATCATATTGTTTCCATCAATGATAAATATCGTCACATCTTTATATGGTGATATAATGTTTAACGATATATCATTACACCCCTAAGCGTTACCTCTCTATGTTAGGATGGGTGAGTTTCCTCCAGAACTATCACAAATAATTAATATTTGAGTAATGACCCATGAATTATGCGCAGCTTTCGTCCTGACTTACAGGGCGGGTCGGCTTCAGCATCCATTTGGAGAATTTTACTACCCAACGTGTCATTTTTCATGCATCTCCTACGCAGTGTTTGGCATGAGCTTGCTGCATTGGGCTCGATCTGTAACATTAGCAGAGTCTGCGAGTGATCTGTAAACCTGCGTGTGGGTAAGCGTCTAAAGTGATGATCATTTGTAGAAGTATTTCCCTGTTTTTCTGTGCTTTATAACAGTACATTGAGTGCTAGTTTACTTAAACCTCAGGCACAAATTGACATTTGATTATGATTGAAACGCCGGTGGCTCTTGAACAAAGGCAGGGTTGTAGTGAAGGTGAGCCAGTGTGACTCAGAGCTCCGGTGGGAAGGATGGGAGTCATGTCGAGAGCACAGATCTGCTACATGTTCGCTCCTGTCCCCATAGAAGCTGTCAAACCATTGCCCTGAGGCCTTTATCTCTTGTAACACAGCTATTTATGCACTTGTAAGTCTGTAGATTGATCATTTTAATTAGATTTACATGCAAACCGTGGTTGCAGCACTTTTAGGAGAAGCATGAGAACAATAGTTATATTAATGTGTAATGCTTGTTGTAGTCTGGTCTCTCTTACAGTGTTTATGGGACAAGCATCAGTGCAGATAAGCAAAGCTCGTCTTTCTCATTTATCCTGCTCTTTCATCTCCATCCAAACGCTTCAGGGCTTTCAGTTGCAGGCAGTTTTACATGAAAGTACTTTTGTTTGTTTGAGAGTATTTGCATGTGTTTGTTTGTTTCATTTGTTAATATCAAGTGCAAATGCATTTGCTGTTTTGTGTAGAATGAGTTGCTATTGATGTAGAGATGCTGACTCCATCAGTATACGAGTCGTGACGTCATACACTTATGTAGAATAGCCTAGTTATATTAAAGGAATTATTCAACCAAAAATGTACATCTAATCCTTGATTGGCAGAGAAAGAGATATTTTGCAGAATGTTCAAGCTGCTCTTCTCCATGCAATGAACGAAGAGTTATTTACTGAAAATATTTCCCTCTTCCATTTTCACTCAGCTTTGGCATATTTTAAATCTGCATATTTGTGATATTTTTACCTTAATAAAGGGTATTTTCCCCCTCATTTTATTTAATATAGGCTATGCTTCAGGTTTCATATTATATTCTTAAATTTGAAATTAAAATAAGACACTATAGGGCTGTTAGCAATCAAATTAAATAATTGACACTGAAAAAATACAACTGCATTAAATGATGTTCTGAGATTTGTATTTTTGAATAAAAAATAAGAAATGTTGATAAGTATATAAAACTAAACCACCAGTAGGTGGCGGCAGGTGAGTCTTAATGAGTGAGTCATTGAGTCAATTCATTCAAACGGCTGATTCATTCAAGAATAAGGGAGTCATTACAAACAGGTCATTGAATCTTTGTTTCTACCGATTCGTTCAAACACTGAATCATTCAGTAACACACAGTGTATGTGTGTGTTATATGGAGAAGTGTAGAGACTCATCGCTCTGCCTGTAAGCAATGGCCTGCAGGTTTGGATAAGCTGTAGCTAAGCCAGACTGCAGGAGGCGTGTGGACGCTGTAAAACACAGGCTGATCCACACGAAACCACAGCGGCACAAGGGCACTGATCCCAGGCCAGCTGTGTGCGGCCCAAAAACATTACGCAACCGCTCAGCCAATTAATTAGCAGTGTCTCTTCAGACTCTGGACTTGTTTACAGCAAATGTGTGTTGAGGATGAATCACTCATGACTCTGATTAGCAGCTGAAGGAATGGCCTGAACTTCACATGCCTTACAGGGCATCCAGTGCCATGGCAAACCACAGCTCTTGCCTTTGACTGCGCTGTTTCCTGTCGAGTTTCCATGTAAATATAGGCTTTTATACACCACACGTCTATATATACGCTCAGCGGTTGCTTCTTTTGCATGCCATTCTGAACGCTAAGAGCTCTTTTCCGTTCTTCATTTAGAGGTGAAAAGGAGTTATAAACACCTTAGCAGCCATAAACTGTTAGCGAACATCCTGACGTCAGATGCACATGTGCTGCTCACTTTCTTCTCAATAATAAAATTAACACACATTGATACAAAAGATCGCTTTCAGCCGTTCCTTACACTTCTTAACAATTCATCCCCTCGCAGGTCAAAAAGACCTAAAGCCATACGTATTTTACGTTTCTTTTTCCGGAAAAATTATTTAATTTAATTGCGATTTTAATTTAAAGGTGCCCTAAAATGAAAAAAAATGAATTAACCTTGGCATAGTTGAAAAACGAGTTCAGTACATGGACATCACATACAGTGAGTCTCAAACATAAACATTAACTCCTAGTTCATATGTAAATCTCGTAAATCAAAAACACCACCGAAAAGCAGGCGAATCTCAACATGGTGCCACCTGTGACACAACAGTCGGGATCATTAATAAGTACATTAATTTACAACATCATTCGCACAGCCGAATCATCAGGAGTTCTGCAACTATTGGGAGTTGATACAATGAAGGAAATTGATTTAATAAATACAAACTCAAAACATTATTATATCTGAACCACATAAAAAATGTGATAAATTATGAAGATAGCCCAATTTGGCATGTTTTACTGCATCATCACAAATAAAACGCACACAATTACCCAATATTCTTACGATATATATTTTGATAATATTTGAATAAAGGTTGTGGATTCTCAAAAATGTTAATTGTATTAACTCAAATTATTAATTTCAATGAACTCAAAATGTTAAGGCAACCAGGTAATTTATTTTTTAAATCATTTATTACAGTGTGGAGATGAATGTTATATTTCCGTCGGTGCAGGGGACGTGAGGACTTTTTAAAACCCTTCCCACTGAGCAAAACTGTCAGCCGGCATGCTTATCTATAACAGGATACCACAACAATTTAATTCAAAGTTGTTCGTTTGCTCAGCCTATTTTACCCATAGACAGTAAAAGAAATGGACGGAGCGTTCCCATTGACGTCAACGGCGAAAGAATGAAGTCAACCTAGGGGCACTCACTTCCTGATGGCTGAGCGAACTGCGCCGGCTCAGACTGAGCTTGAGGACGTAGATGTGACGTGAGCCTCCTGTCTGACAGCTGTAGGTCTTCTAGTACTTGTGGAAAGTGAAAGCTGAATCACGTTGTTTAAATATTTTCTCCCGTTGCTTTTGGCTCACTATGGGCTTCTCCCCATTCTTCCCCCTTGACTTTATCAGACTTTATGTCTCCACGTCCCCCCGACGGTCTCATAGACAGTAAAGATTGCCTGCGAGCGTCTCCTCAGGTCTATACGGTAATTTCTCAACTGTGCGACAGGGTCGCGTTGGTTATGACGCAATCGTTAGCCTATTTTTACAAAAACAGCTTCTGCGGGGCGATAGTGTAAGATACAAGGTAATGGAGCCTTTTATGCATTGTCGTGTTTCTTTAGAAATAAACAATGGACAAATGGAGTCTTTAAACGTCTCAGATGTAAAGTTATTCACTGTCAAAGTGACTCAAAAATGAATGGGAGTCAATGGGATGCTAACAGCAGGTGATGGCTTGGTTAGCAATGGCAGCCCCTAGGGGTGGAACGCTTTCCGAGTGCTAGATTACCCACTTGATTTTATCACGGACTGTTTTTCAGGCTTTACTCGGCGTCTGATACTGAAGGAGCGGCGATTCAAACTATATCCCTGTACGTAGTGATTTATCCCCTTCAGGACTCTACTGTCAAACTGAACATCTTATTTACACGCTGCTCAGTTCACTGTTTAGAGTTCGTGATTTATGGCATCCGACACATGCCACTTTACTCGCAGCGGATTGGTCCAGAATAAACCCTACTCCACAGCAGGTTAGCCGTGTAGTTAGCATGACGATGAACATCACTAGAAACCAATCCACCAGCCCTGAAAACCAGAGTTTGCTCAAACTCATCTCGAAGTTCTCTGGGCAGCAGCTGAATCCAGCTTTGTGCAAAAGGCCACGGATGACGTGTGTGTGTGCGATGTTTTAACATGCAGTGAATGCTGAAGAACAGTAATCTGGGGCCGGTGGCCATTCTTGACTGCTGGGGGGGATCATTGCTGCATCTGGTCTTGCATTTTTTTCATTCCTGTGTATCGCTTTTATATGCAAAACTGTGTCCAGTGTGAACGCCGCCCTCTAAGACACGCTTCCTGGACATGTGCTCCAGTTCTTGGGGCATCTCTGAGAGAAGTAGCTAGGCTCCGAATCTGAACAAACTGTTCTTTTAAGACGATTGTTTTTTTGTCCTTAAGGCGTAACAAATTCAGTCCTCATTGATCGTAATTACATGGGGAACAGTGAGCAGTTTCTTCAAAACAACTTGTTTTGTGTTTCTTAGAAGAAATTCCATTAAACATGTTTAGGAGTCAACCCTGAATCCATTACAGTCCAAAGCAAACCTGGAAGAACTTGCTTGCTTAAATTCCTCTTTTATAGCATTTCGACGTGTTACTCGCCATGAAAAGACGAGATTAAAACAGAAGTTCATCACGAAACAAGTCTGGACCTGAGATGGAAATATCAGTTATTTTATCCGTATGAATTCCCTGAGAGTTCAGAAGAACTGATGTTTGTTTATTACTAATTCCAGAGGGTTTTCTCTAGAACTGAGCTTCCTCGTGCGTGTGTGTGTGTGTGTGCGCGCGTGTGTGTGTGTGAGACCTGGAGGAAGTAACCGTTGAGTTACCCTGGAGTTTTCTGTTAGTTGATATACTGTATGTCACACACACATTTAAAACAGGTTAATGAGAATGAGGTAAGATGATGTCATGCGAACAGATGTCAACACACAGAACGACATGACACACACACACACACACACACACACACACACACACACACACACACACACACACACACACACACTTACAGCCGTTGAGTTCAACAATATAGCGCTTTACAACCAGGGAAAAGTGCCAGATATCCACTCTGTCTTCTATGGAGAGACTTGAATCTGATTTCCAAGTTAAGTCCGTGATTTGATTTATTTGATTCGTTTCCTAGAAAGTGGAGCTCTGGATCAGAAGCGCTGTCCTGTTGTCAGGAACACAGAGTGCCCCAAATGATTAAATAAAGGCTTCTCCTGGTCCTGGAGTAAGCCCAGCACAAGCGTTGATCAGTGTGTGTGTGTGTGTGTGGGTTTGACCATGTGGACCACATGCAGGTCATCTTAAAGTGACAGCAGCCACTAATGATGTCTCTCATTAATGTTTAACGAACTAAGCTTTAGTAAGGACTCGTCTTTATTCAGTGTGTTATTATGCAGTGCAGGCTGTTTGATCACTTTATTCATTTCTGTATATTTCCTGTCAGACGGGTAGGAAGGGCTCATTTATTATTAAAGTCCCCTGTGGTGAACATCCTGTGTTTAACGTTGTGTGTGTGCTTGTGTGTGAGGTCCGTGATGGGCTACGCTGGGGCTAGGCCGGCTATCGCCCCGTTAGTTGTGTGTGCTTGAGGTCGTATTATGCTGGTCATCACAGGCTGAAAATGCCGGTTGTTCGGTGCTGCGCTTGTCCTTCTCCACTTGCATTAAGCTAAATAAAAAAAAGCCTATTCTTTGGCTAAATATAATTTTAAAGGAACTGTGTGTAAGAAGTGTATTTGAATAAAATGGCCCTGATATGTCACTAGACATTAATAAATCATGTTAATTCAGACACTTCTATCACTGACAGCAGTCGTCCGGCAGGATATTGTCATTATAAAGTTGTTGTTGACCTCAACTGATGTTGATGATGTCATGTGTTTTGGCCTGAAGCTCCGCCCTCCACCTATTGACCAATCAGGAGTCAGTAGTGTTTGGGGTTGCCAGATCTGCTCTAGTTCCCACAGCTGCAGATCTACAAACGTTCTGCTGATCCTGCAGCCAATCTGGCATCCTCGAGCCGCTCTACCGTCATTTAAAGTGATCGCAGGGCCAGTTTTGGCCACAATCTTACACACACTTCCTTTAAACTACACTTCTGATGAATGCGGTGTGTACAATAGCTGCTTTTATTTGAACCCCCGACAATGTCTTTATGAAGTAACTCTGCCGTTATGAATATGGGTTATTGTCTTAGCACCCCTGATATTGGTCTAGCTATTGGCGTGGATGACCATTGCTGAGCGTTTCTCTTTAAACTGCAGTGAACCAAGCACTCAATCGGCACAAACTAGCCAATCACGGCACGGCGTGATCCAGCGGATCTCTGAGGGAGTGAGTGGAGGCGGGGCTCATTTGCATTTTCATGATGTGCGCATACTAAATGAGGCAAGGGTGTCCAGTTACATTCAGGATATTTGAAGGTATGAAGATGTTTTTTCAATGAAAAAAACCTTTAATATGTTGAGTTTTAAGGGATTCGGTTATGGATTACTGGGAGTTATTTTTAAAGCCTAATGCTGAAATGGACAGATTTCAGTGATGCTGTAATGCTGAACTATCATTAGTTTTCATCAGGATCTGTGATACTGGCTTTCTGTTACAACACATATCAAAAATAATGTTTTAAAAATGTTATTAATCGTTTGACAGCACTAAAAGTAATTACAGATCTACTTTTCCTTTATAAACGTATTCAAGCGTGTATATGACAAATAAAAGATCACAACTACCTTTTTTTCTTTCCGTGGCTTCATGTGTGACTTTCTACTGTAGGATGTGTTTAAAATGCATCGAAAAGGCATCTCTCTCTGTGTGTGTGTGTGTGTGTGTGTGTGTGTGTGTGTGTGTGTGTGTGTGAGAGAGAGAGAATCTCGCAGTCATGAGAGAAGCGGCGTTGTAGCTCGTGCTACGCATGCGCACACCGCGCTCAAAATACAGCCGCGTGTAGGACGTGCAGATGCGCGACCCCGCCCCTCAGCCCGCGCCACGCCTCCTCCCCACGAGCGCAAGAATTGCTTAAATCCCGAGGAGCGCCTTCACACACACATACACACTCACTCTTCTGTGTGAGACTAACCGCCGCCAAACATGCTCTGCAGGATGAGCTACTGTGTGCCGTGCTCGCCCGCACGCTCCGCGAGACTGAACCCTTGCCGAACGCGAGGCAGGTACACACTCCCGCTTTATTACTGGAGGAACACGAGCTGTGTGTGTGTGTGTGTGTGTGTGTGTGTGTGTGTGTGTGTGTTATTATAGCAGCTGTGTAAATACAGTCTATGGTAAATACGCGTAAACCCGTGTGTGAGAGCGCGAGGCCACTTTCGCGCGTTATGCTTTTATCATAACGGGTTTGTTTACCTGCGTGAACGCGCTCAGAGCTGGACTAGTTTAACGCGATGCTCGTGCTTGTGTATTCATTGATGTATTAGCGCAGTGTGTGAGATGCGTTGATGTATCAGCGCGTAGATGAGTGTGATGTGACTGAAGTGTGTGTAGATGAAGAGACTGAAGTGTGTGTGTTTCTGTCTGCAGTGCCTCTGGTGCCAGTGTCGTGGCCATCGACAACAAAATCGAGCAAGCAATGGTGAGTTTGACAGCTCAATCTGAACCGGTTGAGTTACACACACACACACACACACACACACACACACACACACACACACACACACACACACACACACACACACACACACACACACACACACACACTGACTTCATTATGAGCCAAACACTCGCCTACACTTCACAATAATGCTTTAGGTACACAGTTAATGTTAGTTTATATAAATCCAGCTGTTCATGTTAGTTCACAGTGCATTAACTAGTGTTAAAGATTTTAATAATGCATTAGTAAATGTTCAAATGAACATTACCAAAGATAAATAAATGCTTTGAGTGCAGTTCATGGTAACTAATGCATAGACAGTAAAAGAAATGGACGGAGCGATCCCATTGCCTTCTACGGCGTTAAGTGAGGTCAGTATAGGAGCACTCACTTCCTGATGGCTGAGCGAACTGCGCCGGCTCAGACTGAGCTTGAGGATGTAGATGTGACGTGAGCCTCCTGTCTGACAGCTGTAGGTCTTCTAGTAGTTGTGGAAAGTGAAAGCTGAATCACGTTGTTTAAATATTTTCTCCCGTTGCTTTTGGCTCACTATGGGCTTCTCTCCATTCTTCTCCCTTGACTTTATCAGACTTTATGTCTCCACGTCCCCCCGACTGTCTCATAGACAGTAAAGATTGCCTGCGAGCGTCTCCTCAGGTCTATACGGTAATTTCTCAACGGTGCGACAGAGTCACGTTGGTTATGACAACTTCATTACTGGAGTAAAAGTACAGCTGGTCAAATATTACTCCGTTACCAGTCAAAGTTGTAAAAACTGATTTTTACAGGAGTAAAAGTACGGAATTATGTTTTTTTACTTTAGTATCCAAAGTAAATGTCCTTCTTTATGTCGCCGCATTATTGTATTATAGTTGTATAAATGCCCATTATGCCATCATGGTTTAAGCCAGTCAGTGACGCTCCATCTGACACACTAGCAGACGACTAACTTAAACTCATTTAAATACTAAAGTTACAAAGCTCTTTATAAAGCTGCTGTCACTTTAAGACCGAACGCACGGATCCAATACACTGACACTCATCTGATATTCTCACACTGTTCACCTTCACTGAAGACACAATCAACTTTGTTTATGTGAATCCTCCACTAAATGAGCATTTGGACATCCGTCTTCTTCCATTTTGCTCTAAACTATAAATCAGTGTTTAATAAATGCTGTGAAATCATTGAACTTCACGAGACTCTACAAGAGTGATTCCTGAAAGGCTTTCTGCAAAAACCCAAACACCTTTAAAAGAAGAAAAAAATCATCCACTGACTTTCAGAGCTGCGACAGAAACGACTTTCCACTTCGAGGACCTTGATAGAAATGTAGTGGAGTAAAGAGGACGATATTTGTCTTTCAGATGGAGTGAAGTTAAAGTCAGAAGATTACAGAAAAAATAATACTCCAGTAAAGCACAGAGACTCAAACAGGGAACTTCAGTACAGGACTCGAGTAGATGTGCTTAGTTATCGTCCAGCTCTGGACCTGTGTAGAGCGGTTCTAGAGCGCGGTTCTGGAGCGGTTCTAGAGCGCGGTTCTGGAGCGGTTCTAGAGCGCTGTTCTGGAGCGGTTCTAGAGCGCTGTTCTGTAGCGGTTCTAGAGCGCTGTTCTGGAGCGGTTCTAGAGCGCTGTTCTGGAGCGGTTCTAGAGCGCTGTTCTGGAGCGGTTCTAGAGCGCTGTTCTGGAGCGGTTCTAGAGCGCTGTTCTGGAGCGGTTCTAGAGCGCTGTTCTGGAGCGGTTCTAGAGCGCTGTTCTGTAGCGGTTCTAGAGCGCTGTTCTGGAGCGGTTCTAGAGCGCTGTTCTGGAGCGGTTCTAGAGCGCTGTTCTGGAGCGGTTCTAGAGCGCTGTTCTGGAGCGGTTCTAGAGCGCGGTTCTGGAACTATTCTAGAGCTCTGTTCTGGAGCGGTTCTAGAGCGCTGTTCTGGAGCGGTTCTAGAGCAGTTCTAGAGTGGTTTTGTGTGTCTCCGCAGGACCTGGTGAAGAGCCACCTGATGTACGCGGTGCGTGAGGAGGTGGAGGTGCTGAAGGAGCAGATCAAGGAGCTGTACGAGAGGAACTCGGCCCTGGAGCGGGAGAACGCGGTGCTGAAGTCCCTGGCCAACACAGATCAGCTGAGCCAGCTGGGCTCCCAGGGGCCCCAGAACACATCGCCGCCGCAGGAGGGCCAGCCCAGCGTGTCCACGGCGTGACACACACACACTGGGCTCTCCCAGTATTAGACAATCCCTCTGGGAGAACGGATGGGAGACTGCGGGCCGGAGGGAGTCCTGCATGATCAAGACCCGTCGTCAGTTTAGTTTCACTGTTTGCATATATTTATTAGAGGGCTGCTATTTTCATAATGTAAATGAACAATGTAACAGAGGTCTATTATATATATATATATATATGAAACTTGTGTTTCTGAGATGTAAGAGACTGCGTGTTAGGCAATAATGTCCCGTGGCACAGTCCCACACTAACAGCGGTGCAGTATTCCTGCCGGATGGACAGTGCTCATGAGGATCCGGACACTCTTCTGGGATTGGGGAAGAAGCTGTGAATCTGATCGTGTTCGTAACCAAAGAAGAACGGCTTCGGTTTAGCGGCGCACATTCTCCGCTCTCTGGCTTTCCTCTGTTGCTGATTGGACCATTTTCGTACCTCATGTTTTGTTTTTACTCCGTAATAACAGGGACGCGAGCCGAGTGTGTGTTCCTCTGGGATGCACAGATGAGGGTTTGTGTTCACACACACACACACACACACACTCACTCATGAGAAGTGTCCCGTGCCTCTCCCGTTCTGAGATGTGTTGTGGCTTTGCTCTTCTCTTCTGTTGTTGAAGGAAATGTGTTGTGCTGATCTCTGAGCCTCGAGTCTCTTCATGCCGTTCTCAAACTTCAGTTCTGCCAGAAATAAATCATTACTGTTCCATCGAGGACTAGAACATTTTACATGCTTTCTGCTGTTATTGTGCATCTCTCACAAACACACACACACACACACACACACACACAGTGGGTACAGAAAGTATTCATACCCCTTACATTTTTCACTCGTTATTATATTGCAACCATTTGCTAAAATCATTTAATAATTTTCTTATTAATTTACATAAATGAGAAAAAATGACTTAAATAATTTCAACAAGCACATATTGCACCCCATATTGACTGAAAAACAAAATTGTTGAAGATTTGTTAAAGAAGAAAAACTGAAATATCATATGGTTTTAAGTATTCAGCCCCTTTGCTCAGTGTTTAGTAGATCCCCCTTTTGATCTGATACAGCCATGAGTCTTTTAGGGGAAGATGCAGTAAGTTTTCCACAGCTGGATTTGGGGATCCTCTGCCATTCCTCCTGCAGATCCTCTCCAGTTCTGTCAGGTTAGATGGTAAACGTTGGTGGACAGCCATGTTCAGGTCTCTCCAGAGATGCTCAATTGGGTGTAAGTCAGGGCTCTGGCTGGGCCAAGAACAGTCACGGAGTTGTTGTGAAGCCACTCCTTCGTTATCTTAGCTGTGTGCTTTGGGTCATTGTCTTGTTGGAAGGTGAACCTTCTGCCCAGTCTGAGGTCTTGAGCACTCTGGAGAAGGTTTCCGTCCAGGATATTCCTGTACTGGGCCAGATTTATCTTTCCCTCGATTGCAACCAGTCGTCCTGTTCCTGCACCTTAAAAACACCCCCACAGCATTATGCTGCCACCACCATGCTTCACTGTTGGGACTGTATTGGACAGGTGATATTTTTCTCCACTCATACTGCTTATAATTAAGGCCAAAAAGTTCTATCTTGGTCTCATCAGACCAGAGAATCTTATTTCTCACCATCTTGGAGTCCTTCAGGTGTTTTTTTAGCAAACTTTCATGTGTCTTGCAGTGAGGAGAGATTTCTGTCGGGCCAGTCTGCCATAAAGCCCCGATTGGTGGAGGACTGCAGTGATATTTAAGATTTTCTTTTGTAATAAATCTGCAAAAATGTCAACAATTATGTGTTTTCTGTCAATATGGGGTGCTGTGTGTACATTAATAATAAAAAAAATGAACTTAAATGATGAATATAACAGAGTGAAAAATGTAAGGGGGTCTGAATACTTTTCCGTACCCAGAGTGTGTACACACGCGCACACGACGGGACGCAGACAGGTAACACACACACACACACACACACACACACACACACACACACACACACACACACACACACACACACACACACACACACACACACACACACACACACACACACACACACACACACACACAGAGACAGACAGACAGAGTAATGCATCTGAACTGATGTTTGCTGACTGAAGTATAAGCTGAATAATGGACAGTCCGTTAGAAAATAAGGCACAACCGAGATTATGTAATATTTCAACGGACTATCGTCAATTATTCCGTATATTTCATATTATATTAAATTATATTACTTATATTTATCTGATATGATATTCTGTGTTGCCGATGTAAATGTCCTGCATGGGCTCTGACCATAGCGCTCTGACAGACTCCCATGGGTCAGTGCGCGAGCTCGCGTGTCACGTGGCACGCGCGCCGCCGTTAGAACATCAGGTGTGACAGCGCCACCGCGAGGCCGAGCCGAGTCAGCGCAGTCACTCCGGCGGACGGAAAACTCTAATAACTGTCCGAACGACTGAGATTAATAAAAAAACAATAGAGTAATAAGTTCAGAAGCATTACATTAACCATTAAAATGTCCGTTTAAAAAAAAAATTATACGGATTTTAAAATAATAAAAAAAAGTTTACATTTATTTATTTAAAGTTGTATTTAGAATTTTTATTTTGATTTATTTATTTGTGCGTTGGTGTTTACCATTGCTGAGGTTACACTTAATATGTTTATAATATATAAAACAAAACCCTGTGATACACTTTTATTTTAAGAAGATGATCTGCTTCCGCTATTTTAGGCCCGCTCTCATCCGGGGAGAGCTGACGTCACATCCGCCGAGCTTGTTATGGTGCGGGTCGCCCAGTGTGGAAACACCTAACGTTACTGCCTACGCGGAGACTTTGCGTGTTTAAGGTCAAGCTAGAGTGAGCTAAAGGCCGACTCGAGCCGCTCGCTGGGCCGGGGATGGAGCTCTCTTCCACGGGGGCGGAGGACGGAGAGCGCAGGTGAGCAAACGCCGCGGATATTCACCGCCGTCCGGGGTTTGACAGCTGCAGGCACAGCGGTGTTTGAGCAGATTACTGCGCTCAACGAGGCATCTCAGCGCCTCATACTCTTAAACATCAGTATTTAACTGACATATGTGAAATAATCATCGAGTGTGCGCTGAAATGAGCGATTGCAGCTTCATATCGAACTAGCCGGTTAGTGAAACTGTTAATCCTACTATGGCGTAGACTTCACTCATGAATATTAATCGCGTCACATGACGGGTGCTCTCCTCTGATTGGCTAAACGCTGGACATTAGCAAATGGCGGCGGTCGCTTTTGCAGAATCAACCAATAGGAGCGCTGGCGCTCCCGGAAGAGGCGCGTGTGAAGTAATGAATATTAATGAACCGAGTCGACACAAACACCAGTCTCGTGACATTTCATTATAAACTGTTATAATTTATTTCACCGACGCCCCTCCAAACGCACACAATATCATAACATAAACGGACTCTAACGCAGTGTAAAGACCCGAGGAAACCTTTCAACAATGCAAAAAGAGTGCTTATCATGGAAATAATGTGTTTTAAAAGAACTGAACTGAATGTTTTCGAACACTTAAAGGTGCAGAGTGTAGTATTTATCAGGCTCATTTGACAGAAATGCAATATAATATCCATAACTATGTTTTCACTGAAGTATAAAGGCCTTATATAATGAGCTGTTGTGTTTTTATGACCTTAGATTGATCTTTTACACACACACACACACACACACACACCGTGGTTAACCTTACAGTGAAGTCGCCAGGGGTTTCTGGCTCCATTTAGCAGATTAATTGTCAGTTTTAAGGCTTTGTCGTACATTTGTGCGCTTTAAATAATTGTGAATTGAGTCCTTTTGTTATCATTCAGCTAACATGTTTAAGTATTGTTTGTTTTTTGCCCCTTATTCGTGTCTCATCCCAGGATAAAGACCCAGCGCTGAGGGAGAGGATAAAGTCTCTCCTTTATTTAGGAAAGCATAGATTATATACATTGAATACAAAGGGTACAACCTGATTTGAACCAATGAGAGAGAGGTTACATCATTAGCTCAGGGTATAGGAATGTGATAAACAAATCTAAATATGGTCATCTCTTGGTCAGATAGCCAGGCCTTCCTTGAGCTCCTGAAGATCTCGTAATAGGTAAAGCAGGACCATTGTGTAACTCTCACCAGCATCTGTTCCTTATATGGAGTGGCTCCAGCAGATAATGTTAAGTATAATACAGCTTCATCAGAGGGAGGGACGAGACGCTCTGACCACTCCTGTCCATGCTGAGAACAACATAACATGGAGCATGCCGTACGCCAACGTCCATATTGATAAATCTCAAAGTCACCGTGGGTTTGGGTGTACGCTGGAAATTTGGTGTAGGCACTTTTGATAAATGAGGGCCAATATATAAGATTTTAGGATTAAAAACCTCTAGAACAGCGTTATAGATTGTGTTGACGTGCACATTATCACAAATGTTTCAGAAAATGTTTAAATCCAGAGAAATCAGTGATTTTAACCAGGACACGGCCCGTGTGTGTGCCGCTTTAATATCTGATGTGTTTTATTAGACACTGATTGATCATTGATGGACAGAAACTAATGATTGTTCTCCAGCTCAACACAGTTACTCTTATTGTTTAGATGTGGTGTTGTTGATTTACTGCTCAGAGTACCGTGTTTTACGGCCTAATATGACACAGCGCACAGAATCGCATTATAACATCACTTTAACACACGTTCACTATACTGGCCTATACACGTTCACTATATACTGGCCTATACATGTTCACTATACTGGCCTATACATGTTCACTATATACTGGCCTACACATGTTCACTATATACTGGCCTATACATGTTCACTATACTGGCCTATACATGTTCACTATACTGGCCTATACATGTTCACTATACTGGCCTATACATGTTCACTATGCATGTATAGTGAACGTATATAGGCCAGTATAGTGAACGTATGTAGGCCAGTATAGTGAACATGTATAGTGAACATGTATAGGCCAGTATGGTGAATATGTATAGGCCAGTATGGTGAACATGTATAGTGAACATGTATAGGCCAGTATAGTGAACATGTATAGTGAACATGTGTAGGCCAGTATAGTGAACATGTGTTGGCCAGTATAGTGAACATGTGTTGGCCAGTATAGTGAACATGTATAGTGAACGTATATAGGCCAGTATAGTGAACATGTGTAGGCTAGTATAGTGAACGTATATAGGCCAGTATAGTGAACATGTGTAGGCCAGTATAGTGAACATGTATAGTGAACGTATATAGGCCAGTATAGTGAACATGTGTAGGCTAGTATAGTGAACATGTGTAGGCTAATATAGTAAACATGTATAGGCCAGTATGGTGAATATGTATAGGCCAGTATAGTGAACATGTATAGGCCAGTATAGTGAACATGTATAGTGAACATGTATAGGCCAGTATAGTGAACATGTATAGTGAACATGTGTAGGCCAGTATAGTGAACATGTATAGTGAACATGTATAGGCCAGTAGGCCAGTATAGTGAACGTGTATAGGCCAGTATAGTGAACGTGTATAGGCCAGTAGGCCAGTATAGTGAACGTGTATAGGCCAGTATAGTGAACGTGTATAGGCCAGTATAGTGAACGTGTATAGGCCAGTATAGTGAACATGTATAGGCCAGTAGGCCAGTATATTGAACATGTATAGGACAGTAGGCCAGTATAGTGAACATGTATAGGCCAGTATAGTGAACATGTATAGTGAACATGTATAGGCCAGTATAGTGAACCTATATAGGCCAGTATAGTGAACATGTATAGGCCAGTATAGTGAACATGTATAGTGAACATGTATAGGCCAGTAGGCCAGTATAGTGAACATGTATAGTGTACGTATATAGGCCAGTATAGTGAACGTATATAGGCCAGTATAGTGAACATGTGTAGGCTAATATAGTAAACATGTATAGGCCAGTATAGTGAACATGTATAGGCTAGTATAGTGAACATGTATAGGCCAGTATGGTGAATATGTATAGGCCAGTATGGTGAATATGTATAGGCCAGTATAGTGAACATGTATAGGCCAGCATAGTGAACATGTATAGTGAACATGTATAGGCCAGCATAGTGAACATGTATAGTGAACATGTATAGGCCAGTATAGTGAACATGTATAGGCCAGTATAGTGAACATGTATAGGCCAGTATAGTGAACATGTATAGGCCAGTATAGTGAACATGTATAGGCCAGTATAGTGAACATGTATAGGCCAGTATGGTGAATATGTATAGGCCAGTATAGTGAACATGTATAGTGAACATGTATAGGCCAGTATAGTGAACATGTATAGTGAACATGTATAGGCCAGTATATTGAACATGTATAGGCCAGTATAGTGAACATGTATAGGCCAGTATAGTGAACATGTATAGGCCAGTATAGTGAACATGTATAGGCCAGCATAGTGAACATGTATAGTGAACATGTATAGGCCAGTATAGTGAACATGTATAGGCCAGCATAGTGAACATGTATAGGCCAGTATAGTGAACATGTATAGTGAACATGTATAGGCCAGTATAGTGAACATGTATAGGCCAGCATAGTGAACATGTATAGTGAACATGTATATGCCAGTATAGTGTACATGTATAGGCCAGTATAGTGAACATGTATAGGCCAGTATAGTGAACATGTATAGGCCAGTATAGTGAACATGTATAGGCCAGCATAGTGAACATGTATATGCCAGTATAGTGAACATGTATAGGCCAGTATAGTGAACATGTATAGGCCAGTATAGTGAACATGTATAGGCCAGTATAGTGAACATGTATAGGCCAGCATAGTGAACATGTATAGGCCAGTATAGTGAACATGTATAGGCCAGCATAGTGAACATGTATAGGCCAGTATAGTGAATATGTATAGGCCAGTATAGTGAACATGTATAGGCCAGCATAGTGAACATGTATAGGCCAGTATATAGTAAACATGTATAGGCCAGCATAGTGAACATGTATAGGCCAGTATAGTGAACATGTATAGGCCAGTATAGTGAACATGTATAGGCCAGCATAGTGAACATGTATAGGCCAGCATAGTGAACATGTATAGGCCAGTATAGTGAACATGTATAGGCCAGTATATAGTGAACATGTATAGGCCAGTATATAGTGAACATGTATAGGCCAGTATATAGTGAACATGTATAGGCCAGTATATAGTGAACATGTATAGGCCAGTATAGTGAACATGTATAGGCCAGTATATAGTGAACATGTATAGGCCAGTATATAGTGAACATGTATAGGCCAGTATATAGTGAACATGTATAGGCCAGTATATAGTGAACATGTATAGGCCAGTATAGTGAACATGTATAGGCCAGTATAGTGAACATGTATAGGCCAGTATAGTGAACATGTATAGGCCAGTATATAGTGAACATGTATAGGCCAGTATATAGTGAACATGTATAGGCCAGTATAGTGAACATGTGTAGGCCAGTATAGTGAACATGTGTAGGCCAGTATATAGTGAACGTGTATAGGCCAGTATAGTGAACGTGTGTAGGCCAGTATAGTGAACATGTATAGGCCAGTATAGTGAACATGTATAGGCCAGTATAGTGAACATGTATAGGCCAGTATAGTGAACATGTATAGGCCAGCATAGTGAACATGTATAGGCCAGTATAGTGAATATGTATAGGCCAGTATAGTGAACATGTATAGGCCAGCATAGTGAACATGTATAGGCCAGTATATAGTGAACATGTATAGGCCAGCATAGTGAACATGTATAGGCCAGTATAGTGAACATGTATAGGCCAGTATAGTGAACATGTATAGGCCAGTATAGTGAACATGTATAGGCCAGCATAGTGAACATGTATAGGCCAGCATAGTGAACATGTATAGGCCAGCATAGTGAACATGTATAGGCCAGTATATAGTGAACATGTATAGGCCAGTATATAGTGAACATGTATAGGCCAGTATATAGTGAACATGTATAGGCCAGTATATAGTGAACATGTATAGGCCAGTATATAGTGAACATGTATAGGCCAGTATATAGTGAACATGTATAGGCCAGTATAGTGAACATGTATAGGCCAGTATATAGTGAACATGTATAGGCCAGTATATAGTGAACATGTATAGGCCAGTATATAGTGAACATGTATAGGCCAGTATATAGTGAACATGTATAGGCCAGTATAGTGAACATGTATAGGCCAGTATAGTGAACATGTATAGGCCAGTATATAGTGAACATGTATAGGCCAGTATATAGTGAACATGTATAGGCCAGTATAGTGAACATGTGTAGGCCAGTATAGTGAACATGTGTAGGCCAGTATAGTGAACATGTGTAGGCCAGTATATAGTGAACGTGTATAGGCCAGTATAGTGAACGTGTGTAGGCCAGTATAGTGAACATGTATAGGCCAGTATAGTGAACATGTATAGGCCAGTATAGTGAACATGTATAGGCCAGCATAGTGAACATGTATAGGCCAGTATATAGTGAACATGTGTAGGCCAGTATAGTGAACATGTATAGGCCAGTATAGTGAACATGTATAGGCCAGTATATAGTGAACATGTGTAGGCCAGTATAGTGAACATGTGTAGGCCAGTATAGTGAACATGTATAGGCCAGTATAGTGAACATGTATAGGCCAGTATAGTGAACATGTATAGGCCAGTATATAGTGAACGTGTGTAGGCCAGTATATAGTGAACATGTGTAGGCCAGTATATAGTGAACATGTATAGGCCAGTATATAGTGAACGTGTATAGGCCAGTATAGTGAACGTGTATAGGCCAGTATAGTGAACGTGTATAGGCCAGTATAGTGAACGTGTGTAGGCCAGTATAGTGAACATGTGTAGGCCAGTATAGTAAACATGTATAGGCCAGTATGGTGAATATGTATAGGCCAGTATAGTGAACATGTATAGGCCAGTATAGTGAACATGTATAGTGAACATGTATAGGCCAGTATAGTGAACATGTATAGTGAACATGTGTAGGCCAGTATAGTGAACATGTATAGTGAACATGTATAGGCCAGTAGGCCAGTATAGTGAACGTGTATAGGCCAGTATAGTGAACGTGTATAGGCCAGTAGGCCAGTATAGTGAACGTGTATAGGCCAGTATAGTGAACGTGTATAGGCCAGTATAGTGAACGTGTATAGGCCAGTATAGTGAACATGTATAGGCCAGTAGGCCAGTATATTGAACATGTATAGGACAGTAGGCCAGTATAGTGAACATGTATAGGCCAGTATAGTGAACATGTATAGTGAACATGTATAGGCCAGTATAGTGAACCTATATAGGCCAGTATAGTGAACATGTATAGGCCAGTATAGTGAACATGTATAGTGAACATGTATAGGCCAGTAGGCCAGTATAGTGAACATGTATAGTGTACGTATATAGGCCAGTATAGTGAACGTATATAGGCCAGTATAGTGAACATGTGTAGGCTAATATAGTAAACATGTATAGGCCAGTATAGTGAACATGTATAGGCTAGTATAGTGAACATGTATAGGCCAGTATGGTGAATATGTATAGGCCAGTATGGTGAATATGTATAGGCCAGTATAGTGAACATGTATAGGCCAGCATAGTGAACATGTATAGTGAACATGTATAGGCCAGCATAGTGAACATGTATAGTGAACATGTATAGGCCAGTATAGTGAACATGTATAGGCCAGTATAGTGAACATGTATAGGCCAGTATAGTGAACATGTATAGGCCAGTATAGTGAACATGTATAGGCCAGTATGGTGAATATGTATAGGCCAGTATAGTGAACATGTATAGTGAACATGTATAGGCCAGTATAGTGAACATGTATAGTGAACATGTATAGGCCAGTATAGTGAACATGTATAGGCCAGTATAGTGAACATGTATAGGCCAGTATAGTGAACATGTATAGGCCAGTATATTGAACATGTATAGGCCAGTATAGTGAACATGTATAGGCCAGTATAGTGAACATGTATAGGCCAGTATAGTGAACATGTATAGGCCAGCATAGTGAACATGTATAGTGAACATGTATAGGCCAGTATAGTGAACATGTATAGGCCAGCATAGTGAACATGTATAGGCCAGTATAGTGAACATGTATAGTGAACATGTATAGGCCAGTATAGTGAACATGTATAGGCCAGCATAGTGAACATGTATAGTGAACATGTATATGCCAGTATAGTGTACATGTATAGGCCAGTATAGTGAACATGTATAGGCCAGTATAGTGAACATGTATAGGCCAGTATAGTGAACATGTATAGGCCAGCATAGTGAACATGTATATGCCAGTATAGTGAACATGTATAGGCCAGTATAGTGAACATGTATAGGCCAGTATAGTGAACATGTATAGGCCAGTATAGTGAACATGTATAGGCCAGCATAGTGAACATGTATAGGCCAGTATAGTGAACATGTATAGGCCAGCATAGTGAACATGTATAGGCCAGTATAGTGAATATGTATAGGCCAGTATAGTGAACATGTATAGGCCAGCATAGTGAACATGTATAGGCCAGTATATAGTGAACATGTATAGGCCAGCATAGTGAACATGTATAGGCCAGTATAGTGAACATGTATAGGCCAGTATAGTGAACATGTATAGGCCAGCATAGTGAACATGTATAGGCCAGCATAGTGAACATGTATAGGCCAGTATAGTGAACATGTATAGGCCAGTATATAGTGAACATGTATAGGCCAGTATATAGTGAACATGTATAGGCCAGTATATAGTGAACATGTATAGGCCAGTATATAGTGAACATGTATAGGCCAGTATAGTGAACATGTATAGGCCAGTATATAGTGAACATGTATAGGCCAGTATATAGTGAACATGTATAGGCCAGTATATAGTGAACATGTATAGGCCAGTATATAGTGAACATGTATAGGCCAGTATAGTGAACATGTATAGGCCAGTATAGTGAACATGTATAGGCCAGTATAGTGAACATGTATAGGCCAGTATATAGTGAACATGTATAGGCCAGTATATAGTGAACATGTATAGGCCAGTATAGTGAACATGTGTAGGCCAGTATAGTGAACATGTGTAGGCCAGTATATAGTGAACGTGTATAGGCCAGTATAGTGAACGTGTGTAGGCCAGTATAGTGAACATGTATAGGCCAGTATAGTGAACATGTATAGGCCAGTATAGTGAACATGTATAGGCCAGTATAGTGAACATGTATAGGCCAGCATAGTGAACATGTATAGGCCAGTATAGTGAATATGTATAGGCCAGTATAGTGAACATGTATAGGCCAGCATAGTGAACATGTATAGGCCAGTATATAGTGAACATGTATAGGCCAGCATAGTGAACATGTATAGGCCAGTATAGTGAACATGTATAGGCCAGTATAGTGAACATGTATAGGCCAGTATAGTGAACATGTATAGGCCAGCATAGTGAACATGTATAGGCCAGCATAGTGAACATGTATAGGCCAGCATAGTGAACATGTATAGGCCAGTATATAGTGAACATGTATAGGCCAGTATATAGTGAACATGTATAGGCCAGTATATAGTGAACATGTATAGGCCAGTATATAGTGAACATGTATAGGCCAGTATATAGTGAACATGTATAGGCCAGTATATAGTGAACATGTATAGGCCAGTATAGTGAACATGTATAGGCCAGTATATAGTGAACATGTATAGGCCAGTATATAGTGAACATGTATAGGCCAGTATATAGTGAACATGTATAGGCCAGTATATAGTGAACATGTATAGGCCAGTATAGTGAACATGTATAGGCCAGTATAGTGAACATGTATAGGCCAGTATATAGTGAACATGTATAGGCCAGTATATAGTGAACATGTATAGGCCAGTATATAGTGAACATGTATAGGCCAGTATAGTGAACATGTGTAGGCCAGTATAGTGAACATGTGTAGGCCAGTATATAGTGAACGTGTATAGGCCAGTATAGTGAACGTGTGTAGGCCAGTATAGTGAACATGTATAGGCCAGTATAGTGAACATGTATAGGCCAGTATAGTGAACATGTATAGGCCAGCATAGTGAACATGTATAGGCCAGTATATAGTGAACATGTGTAGGCCAGTATAGTGAACATGTATAGGCCAGTATAGTGAACATGTATAGGCCAGTATATAGTGAACATGTGTAGGCCAGTATAGTGAACATGTGTAGGCCAGTATAGTGAACATGTATAGGCCAGTATAGTGAACATGTATAGGCCAGTATAGTGAACATGTATAGGCCAGTATATAGTGAACGTGTGTAGGCCAGTATATAGTGAACATGTATAGGCCAGTATAGTGAACATGTATAGGCCAGTATATAGTGAACTTGTATAGGCCAGTATAGTGAACGTGTATAGGCCAGTATAGTGAACGTGTGTAGGCCAGTATAGTGAACATGTGTAGGCCAGTATAGTGAACATGTATAGGCCAGTATAGTGAACATGTATAGGCCAGTATATAGTGAACATGTATAGGCCAGTATATAGTGAACATGTGTAGGCCAGTATATAGTGAACATGTGTAGGCCAGTATATAGTGAACATGTATAGGCCAGTATAGTGAACATGCATAGGCCATTATATAGTGAACATGTATAGGCCAGTATAGTGAACGTGTATAGGCCAGTATAGTGAACGTGTGTAGGCCAGTATAGTGAACATGTGTAGGCCAGTATAGTGAACGTGTGTTAAAGTGATGTTATAATGCGATTCTGTGCGCTGTGTCATATTAGGCCGTAAAACACGGTACTCTGAGCAGTAAATCAACAACACCACATCTAAACAATAAGAGTAACTGTGTTGAGCTGGAGAACAATCATTAGTTTCTGTCCATCAATGATCAATCAGTGTCTAATAAAACACATCAGATATTAAAGCGGCACACACACGGGCCGTGTCCTGGTTAAAATCACTGATTTCTCTGGATTTAAACATTTTCTGAAACATTTGTGATAATGTGCACGTCAACACAATCTATAACGCTGTTCTAGAGGTTTTTAATCCTAAAATCTTACACATTGGCCCTCATTTATCAAAAGTGCCTACACCAAATTTCCAGCGTACACCCAAACCCACGGTGACTTTGAGATTTATCAATATGGACGTTGGCGTACGGCATGCTCCAATACTATGCCAGTGCAGGAGGTGGTGTACGCAAGTTTGAGTTAGTGCGAAAATGAAAAACAATAACACCACAAAACATACTGACAAAGATATGCTATATTATGAGTCTGACCCACTGTAAAAACAACAACATTGTAATTATAAACTTCAGTGTATATTTTTGTGCAGCGTAGACTTCAATGTTTCATTTGTGTGACTATAGGCTACCAAAGCATTTGAGGATGTATTCCTCCAGTTGAGCCTGTGCCCAGCTGCGCACGGACTGGGACTGAATAATTCAGACTGACAAAATAATACAAATTACATTCTACTTCTTTTAAATATTAATAAAATAAATAATAACCGCATTCTTCTTCTAAATAACAATAAGCGTCATTAATAATAAAAATCATAATAATAATAAGAGTCTTACAAATTGTCATTATTAATGTGAATGAATGGAGGCTACTCCACATCACATCATCATCATATCGTACACCCCAATACATGTGCCGTGATACGAAATTAAATGCTAATTGTTTCAAAACATGTGCTGTAAAATAATGCATTGATAATTTCTCATCCAAACAGCTATTTAAACTGCTGGAGTGCGCTTCTCAACCTCCACACTATTAACAGTACTCGTTATTTGGGTCCATATTTTGTTTTTGTGGGTGCCTTTAATCGCACTCTTTAAACTCTCAAATACAACAATTATGTTTTTTTTTTCCACTTCCCTGGTGATGGTCTCGATGGGCGCGTCTCAATCATCTCACTAGTTCAGTAGTCAGAGCACTGATCAGGGAGTCAGCCCATTGACTTATGTCCTAATCAGTGCCCTGACTAGTGGACTAGTGAGATAATGGAGACGCGCCCGATCTCCACGTCGGAGAAGTTTCGCTTCTTTGCCGTCTTCCGTGTGTCCATGGCGTAAAATGAGGGCGTGGGAGAGGCGGAGACTTGAGTATATAGGGGCGTGTTATTCTAATGACGATCGTTTTCAGCCGCCGCATTTATTAAGGGCAGGTATTGCGTACACCTGAATTGCAGAGGTGCGCACAGTTTCATAAATCAGGCGATGAGAGGAGTGTAAGCATAATCTTACGCCAACATATACGCCCGTTTCTACGCAAGATTGATAAATGAGGGCCTTTAATGCCATTTCTATTGAAACTTCTATATCATGTTTCAATATATTTGTAATTGCACACTTATAATGATGTTGCAATTTAGTACATTTAATATATATGTAATATCAAATAACACACTAGTTAAAATGATATTCAAGTAGTTAGTTAGTCAGCACATCAAAATAAGTGCACTTATTTAACACTCATCCTTCCCTCGGGTCATTTGGACCCCCTTTAGGAAAGATTGAAATGCTTCAGTACACATAGAAAAACCTGCTCGAGTCAACCTGAAAGTGCTGAAACTTTACCAGAAACTGTGTGTGTGTGTGTGTGAGTGTGTGTATGTGTGTGTGTGTGTGTGAGAGAGAGACTATATTCTGAAGAGAGAGGGACTTTAGGCCCCAGCATAACACCTCCGTTCATCTTCACACACAGTTTAAGATATTTTATATTTAAAGATCCAGAAAGGGAATAAAAACATCATCACAGTAGTCCATATGAGACATCAGTGGGTTAATTAGAGTCTCTTGAAGCATCAGAAATACATTTGGGTCCAAAAATAACAAAAACTACGACTTTATTCAGCATTGGCTTCTCTTCCGGGTTTGTTAATTAACTGGGTGAACTAACCCTTTAAGAAATGGAAAAAATCTTGAAATGAAATGTTAGAAAGTGTACTTTTAGCACTGTGGGTCATTTTGACCTGTGAGGATTAGTTAAAGTAATTTCCCATATTTGATGTGTGTGTGTGTGTGTGTGTGTCAGATGGGAGCTGTGGAAGCTGCTGTCTAACCTGAAGACGACGGTGGAGGGGCTTCTGTCCACCAATAACCCCAATGTGTGGTCCCGCTACGGGGGTCTGCAGCGCCTGCACAAGGACATGAACAACATCCTGGGCCACGGCCTCCGGCAGGAACAGGTGCAGGAACGCTCCCAGAATGACCTGCGCAACACGCGGAGTACACACATCAGGCATAACATTATCACCTCCCTAATATAGTGCTGGTCCCTGAGCCGTCAGCCTCCGCCTGACCCCTGAAGGTGTGCCTCAAACTGAGCTGCTCTGTGTATTCTGACAGCTTTCTATCAGAACCAGCATTAACTTCTGGAGCAGTTTGAGCTCCAGTAGCTCGTCTGTTTGATCGGACCCCACGGGCCAGCCTTCGCTCCCCACGTGCATCAATGAGCCTTGGCCGCCCATGACCCTGTGGCCGGTTCTCCACTGGTCCTTCCTTGGAGCACTTTTGATAGACACTGACTAGGGATGCAAATTAGCGGGTAATTCATTAATCAATAGTTGATTGACCTTATCGATCGATTAACGATTACCTGATTCAGCTATTTTGCTCAGAATGTAAACTTCACACGGTATCAGCAGTGTCTTTAACATAAAACGCCAAATATTGCACTAAACATTACTGTATTGATGTTTTATTGTAACAGTTGTGATGCGGTACAGATAATGGCTAGTTAGAGAACAGACAGTACAAATAAAACTGATCGAGTCTGCCTAATAAAGCATGATCCGAATGAGCGTCGCAGCACACACAGCAGGAGTCAGATCTTGAGCTGACAGACATGATGATCGCGGAGGATTTGGTTTCAAAGTAAAAAGTAAAAGTGCCTATTTAAGGGAGTTTGTGTTGTTGTGTTTTTCATTAAGAATAATAGATACAGTTCAAGCAACCCGTCCTGAATCGGTGCTAATTCTAAACCGAAACTAAAATCTGCTTAGCGCACATTTACTGACTAGCGGTCCTTCACTGGTGCGGTTTCAGTTCATATGGAAGCTTAACTTTCGGAGTTCATTGAGAGCACTCGCTTTGCTCCGCTTCGTTATTAATGCCCGAGCGGCCGTGTGCGTGCTACTTTCTCTTAGGTAGAATTAGCGTTTTAAAAGCCCAGTCGGTGATGCCGGTATTACCGGTGTTGTCATGTCGATTAACCAGTGGGAACATTTTCACACAGTCACATATAGGGTTTGTGGTCGCAGGGATATTATATCCTGGCTCCATGAAGTGTTTAACTCCCGAAATCCCTAACTATCAGTAGTGTTAACTGGCTAACCGCTTTCATGAGTCCTCGTACTCGCCTTCCCACCACAGCAGTGACTGTAGGCTGTGAAGGCGAAGGTTGGCGAACTCGTGGAGCTGTTGTACTTAATCGTAGTGCCGCAAAGTTTACAGTGGGCGTCTTGGTCATCATTCATTATTTGAAATGCTCCCAAACTCCACTCCGTTTTCTCTCCATTTCTTTTTTGCCGCCTCAAGTTTGGGTCGGGTCTCTTACCGCCCGCGGGAATCTCGTGTCACGTTCACAATATTTCATTAACCGGCAATTAATTTAATTTAATTGAGTAAATCTTGTCGGCAATTAATCGATTAACCGTTTACACCCCTAATACTGACCACTGCAGACCGGGAACAGCCCACAAGAGCTGCAGTTTTGGAGATGCTCTGACCCAGTCGTCTAGCCGTCACAATCTGGCCAAACTCGCTCAAATCCTTACGCTTGCCCATTTCTCCTGCTTCACACACATCAACTCTGAGGACAACATGTTCACTTGCAGCCTAATATATCCCTCCCACTAACAGGAGCCGTGATGAAGAGATCATCGGTGTATCGAGATGTTGTGCCTGATGGTGTACGTCCCAAACTCCCCTGATCAGATGTTGTGTTATTGATTGCTATCGGTGTAGTGTATGAATTATGGTGAGCCTGTGGTGTGAGATGATCTGTGTGTGTGTGTGTGTGTTCTGCAGATCTACTATAAGCAGAAGGACTACTGGCGTTTCGTGTGGTGTGTGCGCTATCTGTGCCCTCATCTGGCCCGGCATGTGGAGCAGGTACTGTCTGTCCTCAACACACACACACACTTCTTTTTGTGGTTTATAATTCGGTTGGTGCGGATAGTGTGAGTGTGTCAGTGTCCTGAGGCTGATTATTGTTAGTCGTGTTAGTTTGTGTTTGCAGCCTCAGGGCCAGCTGAATCAGGGGACTTCTCAGTGTTCACTTCATGGTTTTTAAGGGCTTTAAAGTTGGGGTCACTCATTTTTTTTATCTCCAGATTTGATGGCTCTCTCCCCCCCCTCTCTCTCTCTGTGTGTGTGTGTGTGTGTAGTTCAGTCAGCTGGAGCCGGTGCTCAGTGGTCAGTGTTTCGGCGAGGGCTTTAAAGCCGAGCGTTGGCTCCTGCACAGCCTCCAGGGCCACATCCTGTCCGCCCAGCTCAAGCCTCTGCTGCAGCACAGGGAGAACACACACAAGTTCTACAACGGTACCTACACACACTCTCTCTCTCACACAGACACAAACACACACACACTCTTGTGCTGTGTTCTGAAGGCTTGTCCTCCTGCAGACGGGGCCTTCCTGCTGAGTGAAGCGCATGTGTCGGCCATGCTGCAGTGTCTGGAGGCGGTGGAGCAGAATAACCCTCGGCTGCTGGCCCTCATAGACACCGTCAAGGTCAGACATTCACACACACCTCACCCTGAGCATTCACTGTCTGAGAACATCACTCCCGTCACACATCAACACACACTCAACCTGGAAACGGGTGACAATTTAACAAATGTACCTTTTTTACTATAACCTATAGCTTTGCCTGAGCAAACAAGCAACGGTTCTGAATATCGTCCACTACACTGTAAAAATAAAAATTATATTTTTGGTTTAACATGAAAAAGTAAGTAAACTAACTGTCCTAAAATTGAGTTTATTGAAAGGAAAAATTTGAGTTGACACAATGATGGAAATTGGTTCTCTAAATAGAAACTAAAAATAATATTGTATCTGAACCACATAAAAAATAGCAAAAGTTTTGCATGTTTTACTGCGTCATCACACATAAAACGCACACAGTTACCCAATATGCTTACAAAATCTTTTAACAATATTTGACTAAAGGTTAACATTTGAGAATCGACATTGTATTAACTCTAAGTTTTAGTCAACGAACTCAAAATATTAAGGCAACCAGGTATCTTAGCTTTAAATCATTTCTACAGTGCATGAGACATTATCAGTCCTTTTGCCAGTCCCCTGTCTGTCTAAGCGATGAACTGTCCCACTTGTGCTTGTGTTATGAGAGGTAACGCACGTTTTATACTTGTGCTGCAGCCCTGATAGTTAAATGGCCGCCATGTTCATCGCTAGCTCTACCATCCAGCAGGTCACTGGGGCTTGGTTGGTCTGGTTAGCATAGCCCTTTTAGCCCTGCTGGTAGATACCGTAACGACACCATCTTTCTTCATCGTCAGCCGTTCGGATAGGAGTTCTGTATTTCCACGCTCAGACGTGTCAGTGTGTTGTGTGTGTTGTTCTAGCTGTGCCATCTGAAGGAGTCTCCTCCGCTGTGCTTGCTGAAGAGCCAGAGTCTGTGTTTTCTGCCCGGGGCCGCAGGAGTCTGGAGGCCGGCGGACGGGTCTCAGTGCAGCAGGCTCAGCTCCGCCCCCATGGAGAGACCCAGCTCCGCCCTCTCCAACAGCAGCTCAGGTCAGTGCATTCACAGCACATTCTGTGCTCCCTCACCACACTATAGCCTGCCTTGTTGGAGCTCAGTGTCCGGCACAGAAAGCGGTGGGCTGTTATCAGCAGAAGTGTGTCCGCTGCTCCTGAACCTCAGCGTGTCTCTGTGTGTTTTAGATGTGGCTCCATGGGTGAGCAGCACAGGGCATCTGCCCCGCCTCCTCTTCAGTGCCGCCGCCACGCCCGCTCCGCCGGAGGGCCAGTGTGTGGAGGGCCAGTGTGCTGAGGACCAGTGTGTGGAGGTGGATCTGGATGACGGGCCGGAGTATCTGGCCATCGGTAATCTGGGCAAGCAGAAGCACAGCGACTCCAGCAGCTCTACTCAGAGCAGCGAGCACATGGGCACACCAGGCCACGCCCACACCACAGGCCACACCCACACCACAGACCACGCCCACACACCTGTGGCTCTGCCCCCAGCGCGACGCGGCTCCTTCTCAGAGGCTCCGAGGCCTGCGGGGCGGAGCCACAGGGGACACATGCGCTCTCTGTCCGACACCGGCCTCACACAGAAGCTGAAGAATGGTGTGTACACACACACACACACACACACACACACACACACACTTACATAGATTCTTAAGCCGTATTCGCACGGGGCTAGTATTATCTGGGGACCTCTGGTGATTTGTAATAATTGCAGAGAATGTCTGTAATCTTAAGCGAATCGGCCATGTCTGTAATTTGTAGAGTAAAAATTCCCCCGCAAATGACCTACCATATTTCACTGAACACTGAGGTCCTGTGATAATAGTAGTCCCGTGCGAATCGACATCTCTGTGATTTGGCCAGGATTAGGCGGATCGGAAAGCATTTTTGCAAAGTTTTTATATCCTGTGCGCATTTCTATCTTTATCTTTCACGAAGAATGGAGATCGTTATGAATTCCCGCACCGATTATACTTTCACTTTAGAATGAGTATCAATTTGGGAGCAAACTGATTGAATGGTGTGTTTAATATTAATATCAATACTATTCTTAAAAACAGAAAAACAGAACAGAACAATTACCAGATCGTTTAAATGGGTGCTTTTACATTAAGCTTTGAAACTGAATCTTGTTGGCTTCTCACTCGTGATGAATGAAATCTGACTCCTGCTGTCTGTGCTCAGGTCAGTTTTTAATTATAGCATCTGTTCTCTATCTGAACGAAATTATTTGTATTAATATAAAACAATCAAAACGATAGATACATATGACTGCTTATGATTTCATACAGCTACAGTGAGGAAAATAAGTATTTGAGCACCCTGCTATTTTGCAAGTTCTCCCACTTGTAAATCATGGAGGGGTCTGAAATCGTCATCGTAGGAGCATGTCCACTGTGAGAGACATAATCTAAAAAAAAATCCAGAAATCACAATATTGATTTTTTAAACTATTCATTTGTATGATACAGCTGATACAAGTATTTGAACACCTGAGAAAATCAATGTTAATATTTGGTACAGTAGCCTTTGTTTGCAATTACAGAGGTCAAACGTTTCCTGTAGTTTTCCACCGGGTTTGCACACACTGCAGGAGGGATTTTGGCCCACTCCTCCACACAGATCTTCTCTAGATCAGTCTGGTTTCTGGCCTGTTGCTGAGAAACACAGAGTTTGAGCTCCTCCAAAGATTCTCTATTGGGTTTAGGTCTGGAGACTGGCTAGGCCACACCAGAACCTTGATATGCTTCTTACAGAGCCTCTCCTTGGTTATCTTGGCTGTGCTTCGGGTCATTGTCATGTTGGAAGACCCAGCCTCGACCCATCTTCAATGCTCTAACTGGGGGAAGAAGGTTGTTCCCCAAAATCTCACAATACATGGCCCCGGTCATCCTCTCCTTAATACAGTGCAGTCGCCCTGTCCCATGTGCAGAAAAACACCCCCACAGCATGATGCTGCCACCCCCATGCTTCACAGTAGGGATGGTATATATTCATCATTCTTCTTCCTCCAAACATGTTTAGTGGAATTATGAGCAAAAAGTTCTACTTTGGTCTCATCTGACCACATGACTTTCTCCCATGACTCCTCTGGATCATCCAAATGGTCATTGGCAAACTTAAGACGGGCCTGGACATGTGCTGGTTTAAGCAGGGGAACCTTCCGTGTCATGCATGATTTCAAACCATGACATCTTAATGTATTACCAACAGTAACCTTGTAAACGGTGGTCCCAGCTCTTTTCAGGTCATTGGCCAGCTCCTCTGTGTAGTTTGGGCTGATTTCTCACCTTTCTTAGGATCATTGAGACCCCACGAGGTGAGATCTCGCATGGAGCCCCAGTCTGAGGGAGATTGACAGTCATGTTTAGCTTCTTCCATTTTCTAATGATTGCTCCAACAGTGGACCTTTTTTCACCAAGCTGCTTGGCCATTTCCCCGGAGCCCTTTCCAGCCTTGTGGAAGTGTATGATTTTGTCTCTCGTGTCTTTGGACAGCTCTTTGGTCTTGGCCATGTTAGTAGTTGGATTCTTACTGATTGTATGTGGTGGACAGGTGTCTTTATGCAGCTAACGACCTCAAACAGGTGCATCTAATTTAGGATAATAAATGGAGTGGAGGTGGACCTTTTAAAGGCAGAGTAAAGGCTGCAACATACTTTGCAAGAACAGAGAAAAAAGATCTTGCTCCCAGGGCTGTGAGAACAAAATGAAGCCACATCGTGGTTTAGGAGTTCTCGCAGCTTGTTCTCGACATATCATCTGAGCAAAACTTTTTTTTTTCTTGTGGGTATCCGAAAACTATTGTGTGATTGATCAGACATTTAAAGTGGGCGGGGTTAATGCGGAGAAACGTAGATGATCGGCACCTGCTTTTCTTGTGAAGTATGGAATGTACTGGCCAGAACAAACTTTGTTCTTTTTTTTTTTTTAGATTATGTCTCTCACAGTGGACATGCACCTACGATGACAATTTCAGACCCCTCCATGATTTACAGGGTGTTCAAATACTTATTTTACTCACTGTATATGTGTGTATATATGAAAACATTTACAAGTCTTGACATCATATCCAGGAGATAAGTCAGTAAATTCAAGTAAAATCACAGGCTTTGCTTATCCCGTGCGAATGTGCCACACAACTCGTGTGAGAGTAATTTATAAATCACATACGCATCCCATACGAATAGAGCTTAACATACCACGCAGAATCGAAACGCTACATGTAAACGATATTGTGCTGTATTTTCCTGTCAAAACAATGGAGTTAATTTGGAAGTGTTCAGCTTCTGAGAGCAAGCAGAAGATATTTGGTTTCTCTGGTAGTAGGCGGGACTAAAGCGCAAACTGCAATCTCATTGGCTGGTGCTCATTGATTACCTTCACCGTTTTGATTTCAGCAAATCAGCTCGAGCGAACACTGACATGATTAATTCCCATGAACCCAGCAGCTCATCAATCCTTAGTGCGTTGTATATTGTTATTAGTAGCATAATTAAGTAGTAGTATTATCTTCTTATTAATCACTATTATATTTTTTTTTCAGAAACACTGAATGACAAACAATATCTTTAGCATCACCACCAGTCCTTAGTTCAGTTAAAATGACAAATATGCAATCGTGTGTGTGTGTGTGTGTGTGTGTGTGTGTGAAGAATAAAAAAAATACACATGTAAACACACTTATATATTGCGATTTATTATTTGACAGAACTAATATAAATATAAATAAAAAACATTCTTAAATATGTACATGCATGTGTGTATAATAATTATACAGTACACACACGCATGTATATTATGTTAACACAAACTTTTGTTTTGGATGCGATTAATCGATTTGACAGCACTAATGTCATTATAATAGTATATCAGTCTGGAGAGTAAACTAAAAAAATGGCAATTATATTCCCAAGGTGTGCGTAGTAGAGGGTTGATTTGAGTTCAAGCCTGTTTTCATAATAATAAAGTGTGTTTATAATGCAATGTTAATCGACATAGACTTCATCACTGTAGAGAGTACTGTAAAATAAAGCATGGTCTGCCTCATTCTGTGATGAGAAGCCACGTCAGCTCACACACACTCGACTGGCGATATGAAGTTAAATCATGTGCGTTGTCTTTTGTTGAACAGGTTTACCCTACGTTATAGTTTTCCATAAAGGGGTCATAATTAATGCTGTAATGCTTGAGCGAGACGGCGGTTCTTAAAGGGATAGTTCAGCCAGAAATGAGCCTGATGTTGATCTGCTGACCCCCAGGGCATCATAGGTGTGTGTGTTTCTCCAGGAGAACACAAGTGAAGATGTTTAACTCAGCCGTTGCTCGTATAATGCATGTCAATGGGGTGTATTTCTATAAGAGTAAAAAACACACAGACATACGAATCCATATTAAACACAGCGGCTCGTGGAGACACACTGATGTCTTAAGACACGAAACGAGCGCTTTCTGCCAGAAACACAACAGTATTTGTGTTATTTCATACCTCATATCAGACGAATCTCATCTAGTGTTCCCAGTACCTTTACTTCTGTCAAGTAAGGTGAAAATATGAGCGTGATCATAGATTTTACTGGTATTTATATAGATTCCTCATTCGACCGATCCGAACGGGTACTAATGAGGCATCTATGTAATGAATATGATGGCGCCGGTATTTTGACCTTCTTCAGCTGAAGTAAAGGTACTGGGAACACTAGATGAGATTCGTCTGATATGAGGTAAAATGACACGCACTGTTGTGTTTCCGGCAGAAAGCGATCGTTTCGTGTCTTAAGACATCAGTGTGTCTCCACGAGCCTCAGGGTTTAAGATGGATTCGTATGTCTGTGTGTTTTTTACTCTCATAGAAACACACCCCATTGACATGCATTACACGAGCAACGGCTGAGTTAAAAATCTTCATTTGTGTTCTCCTGAAGAAACAAACACATCTCGGACGCCCTGGAGGTCAGCAGATCAACATCAGGCTCATTGTTCATCATGCAAGTTACTTTGCTTGACATTTAATGTATTTTTTAGTTAAATTCTAGCAGGTTAAATGTGTTGTGAACAGTGTTACTCACTTTAAATGACGATTAGCTTGATTTTAAACTTCAAAATGGCTTGCCCAACACTGCACGCAAATACAAAAGTACATATAAGCGCACAGATTGCTGTTGCATCTCTTGTGCTCTTTGGTCTTGCTGTGGATGAGGCTGCTTCAACTCTCTCCTCTCCTTCTTCTCTCTTCTCCCTCTTCTCTATCTTCTGTCTTCTCTTCTTCTCTTCTCTCCTCTTCTTCTCTCTTCTCCCTCTTCTCTCTCTTGTCTTCTCTCCTCTTCTTCTCCTCTGTATGTAAAGGAGGGGGTCACAGGAAAATCACCATTATAATCGAGGACCCCGTTGCAGGTTTGCGGTGCTGCATCTTGTCCACCGCTCCATTTCTGCCACCCTTGCATGATTCGCTTTCGCCGCTTCTTCTTATTATTATTATTATTTTGACTCTTTTTGTTTTCAGCCATCAGCGTTGTTTTTAATCTGTGACGCAACATTCCTGTCCTGTGCCGTTCCCTTTCATTCTTATTTCTGTGCAGTGACGTTTGATGCAGTTGTGCCTGGGGAGTTTTGAGTATTTAATTGTCTTTGCATTTCTCGGGTTATTCTGTTATTAGTTAGAAACGATCACGCATGTGGCATATCATCATCATCATCATCATCATTGGTGTTTGTCATCATGGATCGGGTCCTGCCATGCTATGGCTTCCTAATCCTCCTAATCTCCTGCCTGTTAATAACTGGTGTCCTGTTGTTCTGTTCCCAGAATCCGTTGCGCCTGCACCATGTTTGAAGAGCTGTGGCCCTTTCTCTCCCCAGAGCAGCGGCAGCAGCTCCCACAGTTCTCTCTATATGGAGTCGAGTGAGTGGACTCGTGTTATATTAATCTGCTCAAATACATCTCCAGTGCAGTTTGTGCTTACAGTTACCTGAACACAGCTCTACAAGTGTGAGAGAGCTCGGGAGCAAAGAAATACAAACGACAGGGAGGTTCAACTGTCCTGGCATAACAGAATCAAATTGCATATTATTATTATTATTATTATTATTATTAATATTTAATAATTGTATCCATCTAATCAAAGTCATGCGATAAAACCAGCATGTTTAAACCTGCTTAAAGAATATCTGATAATGGCGGCAGGATTAGTTCGGCTTGTAAAACGTCATGTGGTACAAACAGGGCTTGCAAAATGTCAAAACCCCTGGCAGCATTTCAGGCTGGCACTCTGGGGATTTTGGTAGCCCCAAAAATGTTTACCTAGCCCAAGTAAAAAAAAGAGCATTTTTATGTAGAATATTGGACGGGAGTTGAAATATCAATCAAAAAGGCAAACAAAAACACATGCATTTGGTTCTAACTGAGCTGAAATTTCTATGAAATAGAAATGGGTATTTCTGAAATACTGGTGTAAATCCATGTGCCTTTTAACATTTACACACACGGACACAGACAGGTTTTTTAAAAAACATTTTTAATTACAACTGATTTTCTGCTTAAATCTTAAATCTGATCTCATCAAAGTCAGGTAGTTCAACCAAAATGCTGAAACATGCAGAAAAACAATCTTTAAATATCAGATAATTTGACCTTTTTGCTTTGGTTGTAAAATATCATGTGGTGCGGCTCACAAATCCTTTTACTTAAACTATATTTAAAAGCATTTTTTTAAATACTGACCAAGATGTGTACACACACTATGGTCACACCTTTTCATTTTTAGTCATTAAACTGAAACTTTTCTTGAATAATAGTGAGATTTTTCTGAAATATATGAAACCAAGGAGTATATTTTAGCATGAGTTTTTAGTTCCCTATTACATATTATATATATTTAGTAAATCATAAATTTGGTGTCATTTAAAAGCTGAAATGCTCACATTTTGACACTGTTATTATAGATACAGTACTTTATTCGCATTGAGTGGACTTAAATTTGGATCATAACTTATTTAGACACATGGCTTTGATTTTATAAATCTTAAATTAATTTGTCAAATATATATATTCTGGATAAATGTTTATTTCAGTACATTTAAAAGGTTAGTTCACCCAATAATAAAATGTATGTCATTAACTCCTCACCCTAATAAAAACATCATCACAGTAGTCCATATGAGACATCAGTGGGTTAATTAGAGTCTCTTGAAGCATCAGAAATACATTTGGGTCCAAAAATAACAAAAACTACGACTTTATCGATTCATGATTCGGATCGCGTGTCAAACTGCTGAAGTCGTGACATTGGCGATCCGAATCATGAATCGATTCACTGACTCATAACCGTTTGAATCTTTATTTGAGGATTGAACACAAACCCGGAAGAGAAGCCAATGCTGAATAAAGTCGTAGTTTTTGTTATTTTTGGACCCAAATGTATTGGATGCTTCAAGAGACTCTAATTAACCCATTGATGTAGGGCTGTCAAAATTGCTCAAATGACGTTCGAATATTCCCTCTAAAACGAACACGAATATTCGAACATCTGGTGTCGCATTTTTGGGAATTAATACAAAGAGACATAACTACTCGTATAGGTAGCCTATTTAAGTTTAAACATATTTGACAACGTATCACTTACACAAAACAAGTAAATTAACTAATGGAATGTAAAATATATTTGTAAAATATATATAAAACTAGCCTGAGCTCTGAGTGTGTCATGTCGTATTGAGCGTGCTTCACCATGCCCTGGGTATGCTCCTGCAGACGGCAGCCAGTACAGCAGTGTGCCGGATGGGTCGTTCCGCAGACCCTCCGAGGGCCAGAGTCTCATCAGCTACCTCTCCGAGCAGGACTTCGGCAGCTGTGCGGATCTGGAAAAGGCCAGCACAAACTCCTAACCTCCGTCAGCATTTCTCTCTCCTATCCGGTGTCTGTTGATCCTAACTCGCATTCATGTGCCCTGCCTTCAGGAGAACGCCCACTTCAGCATCTCGGAGTCCCTGATAGCAGCCATCGAGCTGATGAAGTGTAACATGCGGAGGCGGGCGGAGGAGGCGGAGGAGGAGGGCGACAGCGACTCTGAAATACAGCAGCTGAAGCAGAAGATCCGGCTGCGCAGACTGCAGATCCGGCGCACGCGGCTCAAGCCACCGTCCTCCAGTCACCGTAAGATCAGCTGCTCAAGGCCGAGCTCTTTCCTTCTGTCACTTGGGGTTAAGATGGAGCTAGAAATGCCTTTACAGCGATAAACTGTTAGTGATCATCCCAGCGCTCTCACAGTATATTCGATGAATATGTAAATATGTGCTGCGTGCTTTACTCTCAATAACACAAACATAACTAAAGTAACAGTGGTGAGAAAACAGCAGTTCAGAAAGCATCTGATCGTAGTGATGTGGAGATGTTGGCTACACTTTACAATAAGGTTGTATTAGTTCACATGAACTACACCTCTGTTCAGCATTAGGCAATCTCTGTTAACGCTAGTTAATATAAATCCAGCTGTTCATGTTAGTTCACAGTGCTTTACCTAATGTTAACAAGATTTTAATAATGCATTAGTAAATGTTAAAATGAACATTAAAGCTACACTGTGTAACTTTTTTAGTTTATTCTTAGCTAAAAACACTTAGTTCTTTCAAAAAATATGTGCTCATTAATGTATATTTACTTCTTTCAAGTAATATAGTATTCTGGTAAGTTTATAATATGCCATTGAAAACACATACGGGTGAGGGGTTCGAATGCCGGTCGCCATGTTGCTCCTCCATCTTGAAAGTACAGTAGCCAAAGAGGGACATACCCGTGAATTCAAGCTTCGCCTTACGCGTTTTAACACTCGATGGCTCTGTGTCGAATGTGAAGAGGGGGATTGCCGTGTTAATCTTGGACTAAATCGGCCACCGTAGGAGTTAAAACCAAATCAGAATTAAGAGGAACAGAAATTATTCACTGGATGGTCATAAACCTTTACACCGCTAGATGGGGGAAAATATCACAGTGTAGCTTTAACAAATATAAATAAATGCTTTGAGTGCACTTCATTATTAGTTTGTGTTAACTAATGAACCTTATTGTAAAGTGTTACCGATATGTTTGCACAAACTGCAATTCATAGACACTTTAAAGCTTCTCTCCAGTGTATTAATGTTTTTACTGAAGAAATTAACCAGAGATTTCCATGTCAAAGAAGGCGGAGCCTCAGAGCCACGCCCACCTATTACATCACCACAGTCCAATGGTAGTTCGAAGGCGTTTACCAGTCAGAGAGAAATTTCCCAGAAGGTTTGCTTTGGCAAGCTGTTTCGAACTCCTGATTTTATTACCACCAGCTCATTCTTCTATTTCAGGGCGTTTAAGATCAAGAGGGAGAACTCAAATATAAACATGAAATATACCAAATAATATAAAAATCTATTAAGCGCAGAGTTTAGAACGACTATAATAACCCCGGGTTAAGAGCAGAGTTTAGATCGACTATAATAACCCCGGGTTAAGAGCAGAGTTTAGATCGACTATAATAACCCTGGGTTAAGAGCAGAGTTTAGAACGACTATAATAACCCCGGGTTAAGAGCAGAGTTTAGAACGACTATAATAACCCCGGGTTAAGAGCAGAGTTTAGATCGACTATAATAACCCGGGGTTAAGAGCAGAGTTTAGATCGACTATAATAACCCCGGGTTAAGAGCAGAGTTTAGATCGACTATAATAACCCGGGGTTAAGAGCAGAGTTTAGAATGACTATAATAACCCCGGGTTAAGAGCAGAGTTTAGAAAGACTATAATAACCCCGGGTTAAGAGCAGAGTTTAGAACGACTATAATAACCCGGGGTTTAGAGCAGAGTTTAGAATGACTGTAATAACCCCGGGTTAAGAGCAGAGTTTAGAATGACTATAATAACCCGGGGTTAAGAGCAGAGTTGAGATCGACTATAATAACCCCGGGTTAAGAGCAGAGTTTAGATCGACTATAATAACCCGGGGTTAAGAGCAGAGTTTAGATCGACTATAATAACCCGGGTTAAGAGCAGAGTTTAGAATGACTGTAATAACCCGGGGTTAAGAGCAGAGTTTAGAATGACTGTAATAACCCGGGGTTAAGAGCAGAGTTTAGAATGACTGTAATAACCCCGGGTTAAGAGCAGAGTTTAGATCGACTATAATAACCCGGGGTTAAGAGCAGAGTTTAGAATGACTATAATAACCTGGGGTTTAGAGCAGAGTTTAGAATGACTGTAATAACCCCGGGTTAAGAGCAGAGTTTAGAATGACTATAATAACCCGGGGTTAAGAGCAGAGTTTAGATCGACTATAATAACCCTGGGTTAAGAGCAGAGTTTAGATCGACTATAATAACCCGGGGTTAAGAGCAGAGTTTAGATCGACTATAATAACCCCGGGTTAAGAGCAGAGTTTAGATCGACTATAATAACCCCGGGTTAAGAGCAGAGTTTAGAATGACTGTAATAACCCGGGGTTAAGAGCAGAGTTTAGAATGACTGTAATAACCCGGGGTTAAGAGCAGAGTTTAGAATGACTGTAATAACCCCGGGTTAAGAGCAGAGTTTAGAATGACTATAATAACCCGGGGTTAAGAGCAGAGTTTAGAATGACTATAATAACCCGGGGTTAAGAGCAGAGTTTAGATCGACTATAATAACCCCGGGTTAAGAGCAGAGTTTAGATCGACTATAATAACCCCGGGTTAAGAGCAGAGTTTAGATCGACTATAATAACCCGGGGTTAAGAGCAGAGTTTAGAATGACTATAATAACCCCGGGTTAAGAGCAGAGTTTAGAATGACTATAATAACCCGGGGTTAAGAGCAGAGTTTAGATCGACTATAATAACCCCGGGTTAAGAGCAGAGTTTAGATCGACTATAATAACCCCGGGTTAAGAGCAGAGTTTAGATCGACTATAATAACCCGGGGTTAAGAGCAGAGTTTAGAATGACTATAATAACCCCGGGTTAAGAGCAGAGTATAGATCGACTATAATAACCCCGGGTTAAGAGCAGAGTTTAGATCGACTATAATAACCCCGGGTTAAGAGCAGAGTTTAGATCGACTATAATAACCCCGGGTTAAGAGCAGAGTTTAGATCGACTATAATAACCCCGGGTTAAGAGCAGAGTTTAGATCGACTATAATAACCCGGGGTTAAGAGCAGAGTTTAGATCGACTATAATAACCCCGGGTTCAGAGCAGAGTTTAGAATGACTATAATAACCCCGGGTTAAGAGCAGAGTTTAGATCGACTATAATAACCCCGGGTTAAGAGCAGAGTTTAGATCGACTATAATAACCCCGGGTTAAGAGCAGAGTTTAGATTGACTATAATAACCCCGGCTTAATAGCAGAGTTTATAATGACCCTGGGTTTAGAGCAGAGTTTAGAACGACTATAATAACCCCGGGTTAAGAGCAGAGTTTAGAACGACTATAATAACCCCGGGTTAAGAGCAGAGTTTAGAACGACTATAATAACCCCGGGTTAAGAGCAGAGTTTAGATCGACTATAATAACCCCGGGTTAAGAGCAGAGTTTATAATGACCCTGGGTTTAGAGCAGAGTTTAGAACGACTATAATAACCCCGGGTTAAGAGCAGAGTTTAGATCGACTATAATAACCCGGGTTAAGAGCAGAGTTTAGATCGACTATAATAACCCCGGGTTAAGAGCAGAGTTTAGATCGACTATAATAACCCAGGGTTAAGAGCAGAGTTTAGATCGACTATAATAACCCCGGGTTAAGAGCAGAGTTTAGAACAACTATAATAACCCCGGGTTAAGAGCAGAGTTTAGATCGACTATAATAACCCGGGGTTAAGAGCAGAGTTTAGAAAGACTATAATACCCCGGGTTAAGAGCAGAGTTTAGATCGACTATAATAACCCCGGGTTAAGAGCAGAGTTTAGATCGACTATAATAAACCTGGGTTAAGAGCAGAGTTTAGATCGACTATAATAACCCCGGGTTAAGCATTCATAATATATTGTGTTTTCCCCCGCAGAGGTCCCATCTGTTGACAGTGGCGGCTCACGGAGGAGCTCGCAGGATTCCTTTCACCCTTCGGACTCGGGCTCGGATAGAGACGTGGAGGACTTTGAGCTCAGAGGTAGGGGCTCTGTGTCTCTCCCAGTGATATGCCTTTATTCCCGCTTGTGATCATAAAATCATCCTCACCATTGCCTTCATTACCCATAATGCCATGTGATGAGATGTGTGTTGGCCTCCCAAATTCACTACCAATTTCTCACTGATTTAAGATAATTTTTAATTCCTAATCCATCATTTGGAATCAAGTTTTTCTTAAAAATTTTTTATCAGGAAAGAGCAGAATAGTCATTGCAGTGTCATTATACTAAACAATTGACGACACAATTTACTTTAACTCACGTTTAAATACAAAAGGCCTCAAAAGTGTGTGCAGACGGTGTTTCAGGAGACGTGTGACACTGAAGACTGGAGTAATGATGATAAATACAGCTTTGATCTCAGGAATAAATCACACTTTACTATATATTCACATAGAGAAACAATGATTCACACTGGAGGAATATTTCCATTTTTACTGTATTTTTCATCGAACAAACACAGCCCTGGTGAGCAGAAGGCTCTTTTTATATGATAATTAGTGTCAGTGTTTTGGCATTGGCCTGTGCGGTGCGGCGTTCTCTGCGCTGCGGAGTCGTGACATCACGTGTGTGTTGAGGCGTACACTGCAAAAAAGGCTCTTCTTAGTTACTATTTTTGCCTTGTTTCTAGTCAAAATATCTAAATATTCTTACATTTAAGAAACATTTACTAGACAAGTAAAAATTATTGTCTTGTTTTGGGAAAGAAAATGATTCAAAATTAAAAGATAAATAATCTTGTTTTCTGTTTGAATTAAGATTATTTTTCTTATCCCATTGGCAGATTATTTATCTTATTTTAAGCAGAAACTCTCTTAATTTTGAGTTATTCTTTCCCAAAACAAGACACTTACTTTTGCTGTTTTAAGGATTTGTAGACGTTTGGACTAGAAACGAGACCGAAATGCTGAGTAAGAAGAGCCCTGTGTGCAGTGTGTTGAGCGCCTGTGGTTTGTGTCTCAGATGGCAGTGAAGCTGCGTCCCTGCTGGCGGCGTCTCAGAGCGGCCTGTCCCTGTCTCTCGCGTCCCTCTTCTCAGGTACTGAAGGCCAGTGTGTGCTTTAGTCTTCTCTCAGCTACTGAAGGCCAGTGTGTGCTTTAGCTGTAGTCTTCTCTAGCTGAGGCTCTCTGCTGTTTCCTCGCCTCTGCTTGTCCATCGCCTCATGCATGGCACATCAGCCTCTCGCTTGCTGTCTTAATTTATGGCGCTCATAAACCTGTACCCTTTAGCACCACCGGCTGCTGAATGATAAGATAAGAATGGAGGGATTCATTAATTATTAATCTGTAATTCTTCTTATCTTCTTAAAGCTTTTAATCATAGCCTTCTGTCTTGATGGTTATTGGGATTGATATTCTTTGATTATGTCATTTCATGACAGAGGGCTTTTGGGAAATGAAAACTGATCAATCCTTTGCCTAGTTTTACCAGAACAGATACACAGAGAGAGACTCTCTCTCACTCTCACTCTCACTCTCACTCTCTCTCTCTCTCTCTCTCTCTCTCTCTCTCTCACTCTCACTCTCACTCTCACTCACTCTCTCTCACTCTCACTCTCACTCTCACTCTCTCTCTCTCTCTCTCTCTCTCTCTCTCTCTCTCTCTCTCTCTCTCTCTCTCTCTCTCTCTCTCTCTCTCTCTCTCTCTCTCTCTCTCTCTTTCTCTCTCTCTCTCTCATACACACATTATCCCATTTAATAATTTTGTATATGTAAACATAGTTTTTTTTCTGGCCCCTCATTTATTTTAAATCTATTGAAATAAAAAAAATGTTGTGAGAAACTTATTTATACTAGTTATTCAGAGTTGTGTGTTTTATGGACATTAGGCATTAATCAGCCCTGCATGCACACTGTAATGATGTATAATCTAGAGGTCAGCGTTCTGATGAGTGAAGTGTGTGAGCAGCTCTGACGGTTTGCTGTGCTCGTCCTCAGATGCAGACATCATCAGACACAGCGCCTCCAGCTGCAGGTCCTTCCTCAGCTCAGACTCCATGTAAGCGCTCCAGACTCCTCCTCTGTGTGTCTGTCTGTCTGTCTGTCTGTCTGTCTGTCTGTCTGTCTGTGTGTGTCTGACCTGCTGTCATGTGTCTCCGCACAGCTCTCCTCCACCCATGCTGCAGTCTAACTCAGCCGAGTCCGTGGCCATGGGTCTGCTTCGCCAGTTTGAGGGCATGCAGCTGCCCGCCGCCTCGGAGCTGGACTGGCTGGTGCCGGAGCACGACGCGCCTCAGAAGGTACTGCACTAACACCCTTAGGCCCAAATTCTGTAGTGTGAAGGTACTGCACTAACACCCTTAGGCCCAGACTTTGAAGGGTGAAGGTGCTGCACACTCACACCCTTAGGCCCTGACTCTGAAGGGTGAAGGTACTGCACTAACACCCTTAGGCCCAGACTCCGAAGGGTGAAGGTGCTGCACTAACACCCTTAGGCCCAGACTCTGAAGGGTGAAGGTACTGCACTAACACCCTTAGGCCCAGACTCTGAAGGGTGAAGGTGCTGCACTAACACCCTTAGGCCCAGACTCTGAAGGGTGAAGGTGCTGCACTAACACCCTTAGGCCCAGACTCTGAAGGGTGAATGTACTGCACTAACACCCTTAGGCCCAGACTCTGAAGGGGGAAGGCGCTGCACTAACACCTGTAGGCCCAGACTCTGAAGGGTGAAGGTGCTGCACTAACACCCTTAGGCCCAGACTATGAAGGGTGAAGGTACTGCACTAACACCCTTAGGCTCAGACTCTGAAGGGTGAAGGTACTGCACTAACACCCTTAGGCCCAGACTCTGAAGGGGGAAGGTGCTGCACTAACACCCTTAGGCCCAGACTCTGAAGGGTGAAGGTACTGCACTAACACCCTTAGGCCCAGTCTCTGAAGGGTGAAGGTACTGCACTAACACCCTTAGGCCCAGTCTCTGAAGGGTGAAGGTACTGCACTAACACCCTTAGGCCCAGTCTCTGAAGGGTGAAGGTACTGCACACTCACACCCTTAGGCCCAGACTCTGAAGGGTGAAGGTACTGCACTAACACCCTTAGGCCCAGACTCTGAAGGGTGAAGGTACTGCACTAACACCCTTAGGCCCAGACTCTGAAGGGTGAAGGTACTGCACTAACACACTTCGGCCCAGACTCTGAAGGGTGAAGGTACTGCACTAACACCCTTAGGCCCTGACTCTGAAGGGTGAAGGTGCTGCACTAACACCCTTAGGCTCAGATTCTGAAGGGTGAAGGTGCTGCACTAACACCCTTAGGCTCAGACTCTGAAGGGTGAAGGTGCTGCACTAACACCCTTAGGCCCAGACTCTGAAGGGTGAAGGTGCTGCACCAACACCCTTAGGCCCAGACTATGAAGGGTGAAGGTACTGCACTAACACCCTTAGGCTCAGACTCTGAAGGGTGAAGGTACTGCACTAACACCCTTAGGCCCAGACTCTGAAGGGTGAAGGTACTGCACACTAACACCCTTAGGCTCAGACTCTGAAGGGTGAAGGTAATGCACACTAACACCCTTAGGCTCAGACTCTGAAGGGTGAAGGTACTGCACTAACACCCTTAGGCCCAGACTCTGAAGGGTGAAGGTACTGCACTAACACCCTTAGGCCCAGACTCTAAAGGGTGAAGGTACTGCGCACTAACACCCTTAGGCTCAGACTCTGAAGGGTGAAGGTACTGCACACTCACACCCTTAGGTCCAGACTCTGAAGGGGGAAGGTACTGCACTAACACACTTAGGCCCAGTCTCTGAAGGGTGAAGGTACTGCACTAACACCCTTAGGCCCAGTCTCTGAAGGGTGAAGGTACTGCACACTCACACCCTTAGGTCCAGACTCTGAAGGGGGAAGGTACTGCACTAACACACTTAGGCCCAGACTCTGAAGGGTGAAGGTACTGCACTAACACCCTTAGGCCCTGACTCTGAAGGGTGAAGGTGCTGCACTAACACCCTTAGGCTCAGACTCTGAAGGATGAAGGTACTGCACACTAACACCCTTAGGCCCAGACTCTGAAGGGTGAAGGTCCTGCACTAACACCCTTAGGCCCAGACTCTGAAGGGTGAAGGTACTGCACACTAACACCCTTAGGCCCAGACTCTGAAGGGTGAAGGTACTGCACTAACACCCTTAGGCCCTGACTCTGAAGGGTGAAGGTACTGCACACTAACACCCTTAGGCCCTGACTCTGAACGGTGAAGGTACTGCACTAACACCCTTAGGCCCAGATTCTAAAGGGTGAAGGTACTGCACACTAACACCCTTAGGCTCAGACTCTGAAGGGTGAAGGTACTGCACACTCACACCCTTAGGTCCAGACTCTGAAGGGTGAAGGTACTGCACACTCACACCCTTAGGCCCTGACTCTGAACGGTGAAGGTACTGCACTAACACCCTTAGGCCCAGACTCTAAAGGGTGAAGGTACTGCACACTAACACCTGTAGGCCCAGACTCTGAAGGGTGAATGTACTGCACTAACACCCTTAGGCCCAGACTCTGAAGGGGGAAGGCGCTGCACTAACACCTGTAGGCCCAGACTCTGAAGGGTGAAGGTGCTGCACTAACACCCTTAGGCCCAGACTATGAAGGGTGAAGGTACTGCACTAACACCCTTAGGCTCAGACTCTGAAGGGTGAAGGTACTGCACTAACACCCTTAGGCCCAGACTCTGAAGGGGGAAGGTGCTGCACTAACACCCTTAGGCCCAGACTCTGAAGGGTGAAGGTACTGCACTAACACCCTTAGGCCCAGTCTCTGAAGGGTGAAGGTACTGCACTAACACCCTTAGACCCAGTCTCTGAAGGGTGAAGGTACTGCACTAACACCCTTAGGCCCAGTCTCTGAAGGGTGAAGGTACTGCACACTCACACTCTTAGGCCCAGACTCTGAAGGGTGAAGGTACTGCACTAACACCCTTAGGCCCAGACTCTGAAGGGTGAAGGTACTGCACTAACACCCTTAGGCCCTGACTCTGAAGGGTGAAGGTGCTGCACTAACATCCTTAGGCTCAGATTCTGAAGGGTGAAGGTGCTGCACTAACACCCTTAGGCTCAGAATCTGAAGGGTGAAGGTGCTGCACTAACACCCTTAGACCCAGGCTCTGAAGGGTGAAGGTGCTGCACTAACACCCTTAGGCCCAGACTATGAAGGGTGAAGGTACTGCACTAACACCCTTAGGCTCAGACTCTGAAGGGTGAAGGTACTGCACTAACACCCTTAGGCCCAGACTCTGAAGGGTGAAGGTACTGCACACTAACACCCTTAGGCTCAGACTCTGAAGGGTGAAGGTACTGCACACTAACACCCTTAGGCTCAGACTCTGAAGGGTGAATGTACTGCACTAACACCCTTAGGCCCAGACTCTAAAGGGTGAAGGTACTGCACACTAACACCCTTAGGCTCAGACTCTGAAGGGTGAAGGTACTGCACTAACACCCTTAGGCTCAGACTCTGAAGGGTGAAGGCACAGCACTAACACCCTTAGGTCCAGACTCTGAAGGGGGAAGGTACTGCACTAACACACTTAGGCCCAGTCTCTGAAGGGTGAAGGTACTGCACTAACACCCTTAGGCCCAGTCTCTGAAGGGTGAAGGTACTGCACACTCACACCCTTAGGTCCAGACTCTGAAGGGGGAAGGTACTGCACTAACACACTTAGGCCCAGACTCTGAAGGGTGAAGGTACTGCACTAACACCCTTAGGCCCTGACTCTGAAGGGTGAAGGTGCTGCACTAACACCCTTAGGCTCAGACTCTGAAGGATGAAGGTACTGCACACTAACACCCTTAGGCCCAGACTCTGAAGGGTGAAGGTACTGCACACTAACACCCTTAGGCTCAGACTCTGAAGGGTGAAGGTACTGCACACTAACACCCTTAGGCTCAGACTCTGAAGGGTGAAGGTACTGCACTAACACCCTTAGGCCCAGACTCTGAAGGGTGAAGGTACTGCACTAACACCCTTAGGCCCAGACTCTAAAGGGTGAAGGTACTGCACACTAACACCCTTAGGCTCAGACTCTGAAGGGTGAAGGTACTGCACACTCACACCCTTAGGTCCAGACTCTGAAGGGGGAAGGTACTGCACTAACACACTTAGGCCCAGTCTCTGAAGGGTGAAGGTACTGCACTAACACCCTTAGGCCCAGTCTCTGAAGGGTGAAGGTACTGCACACTCACACCCTTAGGTCCAGACTCTGAAGGGGGAAGGTACTGCACTAACACACTTAGGCCCAGACTCTGAAGGGTGAAGGTACTGCACTAACACCCTTAGGCCCTGACTCTGAAGGGTGAAGGTGCTGCACTAACACCCTTAGGCTCAGACTCTGAAGGATGAAGGTACTGCACACTAACACCCTTAGGCCCAGACTCTGAAGGGTGAAGGTCCTGCACTAACACCCTTAGGCCCAGACTCTGAAGGGTGAAGGTACTGCACACTAACACCCTTAGGCCCAGACTCTGAAGGGTGAAGGTACTGCACTAACACCCTTAGGCCCTGACTCTGAAGGGTGAAGGTACTGCACACTAACACCCTTAGGCCCTGACTCTGAACGGTGAAGGTGCTGCACTAACACCCTTAGGCCCAGACTATGAAGGGTGAAGGTACTGCACTAACACCCTTAGGCTCAGACTCTGAAGGGTGAAGGTACTGCACTAACACCCTTAGGCCCAGACTCTGAAGGGGGAAGGTGCTGCACTAACACCCTTAGGCCCAGACTCTGAAGGGTGAAGGTACTGCACTAACACCCTTAGGCCCAGTCTCTGAAGGGTGAAGGTACTGCACTAACACCCTTAGGCCCAGACTCTGAAGGGGGAAGGTGCTGCACTAACACCCTTAGGCCCAGACTCTGAAGGGTGAAGGTACTGCACACTAACACCCTTAGGCCCAGACTCTGAAGGGTGAAGGTACTGCACTAACACCCTTAGGCCCTGACTCTGAACGGTGAAGGTACTGCACTAACACCCTTAGGCCCAGACTCTAAAGGGTGAAGGTACTGCACACTAACACCCTTAGGCTCAGACTCTGAAGGGTGAAGGTACTGCACACTCACACCCTTAGGTCCAGACTCTGAAGGGTGAAGGTACTGCACACTCACACCCTTAGGCCCAGACTCTGAAGGGTGAAGGTGCTGCACCAACACCCTTAGGCTCAGACTCTGAAGGGTGAAGGTATTGCACTAACACCCTTAGGCTCAGACTCTGAAGGGTGAAGGTACTGCACTAACACCCTTAGGCTCAGACTCTGAATGGTGAAGGTACTGCACTAACACCCTTAGGCTCAGACTCTGAAGGGTGAAGGTGCTGCACACTCACACCCTTAGGCCCAGACTCTGAAGGGTGAAGGTACTGCACTAACACCCTTAGGCCCAGACTCTGAAGGGTGAAGGTGCTGCACTAACACCCTTAGGCTCAGACTCTGAAGGGTGAAGGTACTGCACTAACACCCTTAGGCTCAGACTCTGAAGGGTGAAGGTGCTGCACACTCACACCCTTAGGCCCAGACTCTGAAGGGTGAAGGTGCTGCACTAACACCCTTAGGCCCAGAATCTGAAGGGTGAAGGTGCTGCACTAACACCCTTAGGCTCAGACTCTGAAGGGTGAAGGTGCTGCACTAACACCCTTAGGCCCAGACTCTGAAGGGTGAAGGTACTGCACTAACACCCTTAGGCCCAGTCTCTGAAGGGTGAAGGTACTGCACACTCACACCCTTAGGCCCAGACTCTGAAGGGTGAAGGTACTGCACTAACACCCTTAGGCCCAGACTCTGAAGGGTGAAGGTACTGCACTAACACCCTTAGGCCCTGACTCTGAAGGGTGAAGGTGCTGCACTAACACCCTTAGGCTCAGATTCTGAAGGGTGAAGGTGCTGCACTAACACCCTTAGGCTCAGAATCTGAAGGGTGAAGGTGCTGCACTAACACCCTTAGACCCAGGCTCTGAAGGGTGAAGGTGCTGCACTAACACCCTTAGGCCCAGACTATGAAGGGTGAAGGTACTGCACTAACACCCTTAGGCTCAGACTCTGAAGGGTGAAGGTACTGCACTAACACCCTTAGGCCCAGACTCTGAAGGGTGAAGGTACTGCACACTAACACCCTTAGGCTCAGACTCTGAAGGGTGAAGGTACTGCACTAACACCCTTAGGCTCAGACTCTGAAGGGTGAAGGCACAGCACTAACACCCTTAGGTCCAGACTCTGAAGGGGGAAGGTACTGCACTAACACACTTAGGCCCAGTCTCTGAAGGGTGAAGGTACTGCACTAACACCCTTAGGCCCAGTCTCTGAAGGGTGAAGGTACTGCACACTCACACCCTTAGGTCCAGACTCTGAAGGGGGAAGGTACTGCACTAACACACTTAGGCCCAGACTCTGAAGGGTGAAGGTACTGCACTAACACCCTTAGGCCCTGACTCTGAAGGGTGAAGGTGCTGCACTAACACCCTTAGGCTCAGACTCTGAAGGATGAAGGTACTGCACACTAACACCCTTAGGCCCAGACTCTGAAGGGTGAAGGTCCTGCACTAACACCCTTAGGCCCAGACTCTGAAGGGTGAAGGTACTGCACACTAACACCCTTAGGCCCAGACTCTGAAGGGTGAAGGTACTGCACTAACACCCTTAGGCCCTGACTCTGAAGGGTGAAGGTACTGCACACTAACACCCTTAGGCCCAGACTCTGAAGGGTGAAGGTACTGCACACTAACACCCTTAGGCCCTGACTCTGAAGGGTGAAGGTACTGCACTAACACCCTTAGGCCCTGACTCTGAACGGTGAAGGTACTGCACTAACACCCTTAGGCCCAGACTCTAAAGGGTGAAGGTACTGCACACTAACACCCTTAGGCTCAGACTCTGAAGGGTGAAGGTACTGCACACTCACACCCTTAGGTCCAGACTCTGAAGGGTGAAGGTACTGCACACTCACACCCTTAGGCCCAGACTCTGAAGGGTGAAGGTGCTGCACCAACACCCTTAGGCTCAGACTCTGAAGGGTGAAGGTATTGCACTAACACCCTTAGGCTCAGACTCTGAAGGGTGAAGGTACTGCACTAACACCCTTAGGCTCAGACTCTGAATGGTGAAGGTACTGCACTAACACCCTTAGGCTCAGACTCTGAAGGGTGAAGGTGCTGCACACTCACACCCTTAGGCCCAGACTCTGAAGGGTGAAGGTACTGCACTAACACCCTTAGGCCCAGACTCTGAAGGGTGAAGGTGCTGCACTAACACCCTTAGGCTCAGACTCTGAAGGGTGAAGGTACTGCACTAACACCCTTAGGCTCAGACTCTGAAGGGTGAAGGTGCTGCACACTCACACCCTTAGGCCCAGACTCTGAAGGGTGAAGGTACTGCACTAACACCCTTAGGCCCAGACTCTGAAGGGTGAAGGTGCTGCACTAACACCCTTAGGCCCAGAATCTGAAGGGTGAAGGTGCTGCACTAACACCCTTAGGCTCAGACTCTGAAGGGTGAAGGTGCTGCACTAACACCCTTAGGCCCAGACTCTGAAGGGTGAAGGTGCTGCACTAACACCCTTAGGCCCAGTCTCTGAAGGGTGAAGTGTTTCTGCGCTAGTGCTCAGCTGAGAAGGCCTTTCCCACATTATTCTGGCTTTACCTTTCATACGCTAGAGGGTGCTATTACACATCTGAAAGAGTCCTAGATAGAGAGACAGGACTCTTTCAGATGTGTAATAGCGCCCTCTAAACACTAGATCGAAACACATTTAAACTTGTGTAAAAGCAGAGGGTCTATTCTTTCTTTTGATGTATTGCATTTTGCTATAAACTCTGAATTGCAAATTAGTTATTGCGAGTTATGAGCTTTGCAATTCTAACAATTATTTTAAGAAGGTGACAGAAACCAGAGAAAAAGTCAATTAACTTTTTACATTTTTTTTTTATTCCATGGCAGAAACAAACTTTCATGCCAGACACTACAGGCGAATACAGTAAAAATATTAAAAATGAATAGTCACACACTTGAACAGAATCTGAACATTAGATAAAGCCAGCTTCAAAAGTTTCAATTTTGTTCAAAATATTAGACTTAAAGCTTTTTTATTTTTGTTTATTTAATCTCTCTCCATAATCAGAAAATACAGCCAGAGAAAAAAGACTATTTTTAGGAATAAAATTAAATAAATAAAATTTTATAAATCAGGAAAATGTGAAATGAAAGTGTTAAATTCATCAGCTATTTTAATTTAATTTAGCTGTCATGTGTCATTTGAAAGGTATCATGGAGTGGAACACAACAAGCTCCTAACTTCATGAAAAGTGGAAAATGGCTTATTATTTTCAGCATTCTCACGGTTAAAAAGAGACTATAGACACCATAATCCATCACTCAGATCATTAATCATTCCCACATAGATTTATTACGCATTATAACCTGACAGGAGCACATAAGCTAAATAAACTACTGTAGCTCTAAAGTCGCGTTTAGGTTTGTAACTTCACGAAACATGTTCCGATTTGTTAAAAATGGCACATCCTTATTTACAGCAGACTCTCATGAAGATGAAGTTTAATCAGATAAACGCTGTGACTGAAGAAGACATGTTATGGAAGCAAGAGTCTTGATTCAAGCTGAAAATGTTCTGCTGATGCTAGCATGTTTTCTTCTGTTTTACAGCTTCTTCCAATGCCAGATTCTCTGCCTATTTCACCGGATGATGGCGAACACGCAGACATTTACAAACTGCGCATCCGAGTGCGAGGGAACCTGGAGTGGGCTCCTCCCAGACCACAGATCATCTTCAACATCCACCCTCCTCCAAAGTAAGCACTTCCATCGGTGTTGAGTTTAATTCCCTTTATCACGTGACTCAGTGTCTGTTCTATCTCTCCACCCCATCAGTGTTGAGTTTAATTCCCTTTATCACGTGACTCAGTGTCTGTTCTATCTCTCCACCCCATCAGTGTTGAGTTTCATTCCCTTTATCACATGACACATGACTGTTCTGTCTCTCCATGGGTCCTGTTAGGAGGAAAGTGGTGGTAGCGAAACAGAACTACCGTTGTGCTGGCTGCGGCATCCGCGTCGATCCAGGTACAAAACACACATGCGCTGTAAAAAGTGATCCAGGTGCAAACACGGGTTAACCTGAGTGTGTTCTCTTTGTAATAGACTACATAAAGAGGCTGCGGTACTGCGAGTATCTGGGCCGCTACTTTTGCCAGTGCTGTCACGAGAACGCTCAGGCCGTATTGCCGGGGAAGATCCTTCGCAAGTGGGACTTCAGCAAAAGCTACGTCAGCAACTTTTCCCGGGACCTGCTGGCCAAGATCGCAGGAGACCCGCTCTTCAACCCCAACGACATCAACAGCAGCCTCTACAAGAAGATCAAAGCCCTGGAGACAGTGCGCGTACGTCACCTCAGCAGGACCGGTACACTTTACCAGGTGTGATTTAAGTGTTTCATGTTTGTTCTGCTTCTTTTATAGGCATTGAGGGAGCAGTTAAACCACATGAAGAATCTCCTGAAAACGTGCCGTTTGGCTAAAGAGTAAGTGTCTTCACTGCATCCTTTTTACTTTGAAACACCATGAAGAACTAGGGCTGTGCGATTTATATATCGTCTAGGATAATATCGGGATTGTTGTCCCTCACTTTACACAAACACACTAGAGAGCGCACACATGCACACCGTGATGTAGTCAAGAGGGTTAGAAATGTTATAATGCCCCCAAAATTCAAGCTCTTCTATATTTGTCCTTTAATATAGTATATATTATATATAATGATATATAATAATAATAATAATAATAAATAAATATATATATATATATATATATATATATATATATATATATATATATATATATATATATATATATATATATATATATATATATATATATATATATAATATTGATTTTATACAACAGCTCATTAAGAAGGTAATATTAAGTGACTTACATTTTAGACACAATATTGCCTGTTTTTGTTACACACTCCCCTAAAGGATTATTAGGAACACACACTAATACTGTGTTTGACCCTTTCGCCTTCAGAACTGCCTTAATTCTACGCTGCATTGATTCAACAAGCTGCTGAAAGCATTCTTTAGAAATGTTGGCCCATATTGATAGGAGAGCATCTCGCAGTTGATGGAGATTTGTGGGATGCACATCCAGGGCCCGAAGCTCCCGTTCCACCACATCCCAAAGATGCTCTATTGGGTTGAGATCTGGGGACTGTGGCGGCCATTTTAGTACAGTCAACTCATTTCAAATTGGTTTCTTGAACATGACAATGATTTGAGCTTTGTGACATGGTGCATTATCCTGCTGGAAGTAGCCATCAGAGGACGGGCACATGGTGGTCATAAAGGGATGGACATGGTCAGAAACAATGCTCAGGTAGGCCGTGGCATTTAAACGATGCCCAATTGGCACTAAGGGGCCTAAAGTGTGCCAAGAAAACATCCCCACACCATTACACCACCACCACCAGCCTGCACAGTGGTAACAAGGCATGATGGGTCCATGTTCTCATTCTGGTTACGCCAAATTCGGACTCTACCATCTGAACGTCTCAACAGAAATCGAGACTCATCAGACCAGGCAACATTTTTCCAGTCTTCAACTGTCCAATGTTGGTGAGCTTGTGCAAATTGTAGCCTCTTTTTCCTATTTGTAGTGGAGATGAGTGGTACCCGGTGGGGTCTTCTGCTGTTGTAGCCCATCCGCCTCAAGGTTGTGTGTGTTGTGGCTTCACAAATGCTTTGCTGCATACCTCGGTTGTAACGAGTGGTTATTTCAGTCAAAGTTGCTCTTCTATCAGCTTGAATCAGTCGGCCCATTCTCCTCTGACCTCGAGCATCAACAAGGCATTTTCTCCCACAGGACTGCCGCATACTGGATGATTTTCCATTTTCACACCAAATCACACATTTGATTTTCTTTGTAAACCCTAGAAATGGTTGTGCGTGAAAATCCCAGTAACTGAGCAGATTGTGAAATACTCAGACCGGCCCGTCTGGCACCAACAACCATGCCACGCTCAAAATTGCTGAAATCACCTTTCTTTCCCATTCCGACATTCAGTTTGGAGTTCAGGAGATTGTCTTGACCAGGACCACACCCCTAAATGCACTGAAGCAGCTGCCATGTGATTGGCTGATTAGATAATTGCATTAATGAGAAATTGAACAGGTGTTCCTAATAATCCTTTAGGTGAGTGTATATGACCAGTGAAAGTCATTCCAAATAAAGCCACAGGGCTGTTTTGCATCTCTGATCAACACACTGCAGTGTTTTATTACTGAATGAATGAATCGGTTGAATGAATGATTCAATGACTCGCTAATTAAGTGATTGGCTGCTCTACTCATTGTTTGCATTACACGGGTCCACAGTAACAGGATAAACACACTCCGCTAAATGTGGTCTGGTTATCATTCCTGATAAACCGCGAGCTGGAGCTGATGTCCAGTGAATACCCCTGAAGAGTGTGTCCTCTGTGTGTGCAGCGTGCTGGAGCAGTTTGAGGCGGTGCCTGCACACCTGACGGAGGACCTCCACCTGTTCTCTCTCAGTGACCTGATGGCTGTGCGTGGAGGAGGGCTGGGCCCAAAGCTGCGGGACCTGCTCCGGCTGGGCTCCGGCCACGTCACCGACTGTGTGGTGAGGAGCGCTGCGAGAGACACTCAGCGTCTGAAAGGCTTATTATAATCATTATTATATTAATGGCTCCTCTCTGTCCGCAGCTCTGCCAGGCCAAGGGCTTCATCTGTGAGTTCTGTGGGAACGACAAGGACATCATCTTCCCCTACGAGCTCCACAAGTGCCTGCGCTGTGACGGTGAGCATCTGTTCATCCTCTAACCATCCTCCATCCATCCATCCATCCATCCATCCATCCATCCATCCATCCATCCACCCACCCTTTATCTATCCATCCTCCTTCCATCCACCCACCCTCTATCTATCCGTCCTCCATCCATCCATCCACCCACCCTCTATCTATCCATCCTCCATCCATCCATCCACCCACCCTCTATCTATCCTCCATCCATCCACCCACCCTCTATCTATCCATCCTCCATCCATCCACCCACCCTTTATCTATCCATCCTCCATCCATCCACCCACCCTTTATCTATCCATCCTCCATCCATCCACCCACCCTTTATCTATCCATCCTCCATCCACCCACCCTCTATCTATCCATCCTCCATCCACCCATCCACCCCCCCTCTATCTATCCATCCTCCATCCATCCACCCACCCTTTATCTATCCATCCTCCTTCCATCCACCCACCCTCTATCTATCCATCCTCCATCCATCCACCCACCCTCTATCTATCCATCCTCCACCCACCCTCTATCTATCCATCCTCCATCCATCCATCCACCCACCCTCTATCTATCCTCCATCCATCCACCCACCCTCTATCTATCCTCCATCCATCCACCCACCCTCTATCTATCCTCCATCCATCCACCCACCCTCTATCTATCCATCCTCCATCCATCCACCCACCCTTTATCTATCCATCCTCCATCCATCCACCCACCCTTTATCTATCCATCCTCCATCCATCCACCCACCCTTTATCTATCCATCCTCCATCCACCCACCCTCTATCTATCCATCCTCCATCCACCCATCCACCCCCCCTCTATCTATCCATCCTCCATCCATCCACCCACCCTTTATCTATCCATCCTCCTTCCATCCACCCACCCTCTATCTATCCATCCTCCATCCATCCACCCACCCTCTATCTATCCATCCTCCACCCACCCTCTATCTATCCATCCTCCATCCATCCATCCACCCACCCTCTATCTATCCATCCTCCTTTGATCCATCCACCCATCCCATCTAACAATATGATGACCAATTGTTCAATCAATCAATAGTTTATTTATTTATTCATACATTATTTATTTATGCATGTTTATATATATTTATATATGCATTTATTAATACTTTATTTATATTATGCACTCATGCATAAACAAATTATTTATAATTTTTTATGTATATGTAAATTTTTTTATGCATCAATATATGTATGCATTTATTAAACTAGGCTAAAATGTTTTCTTTGGGTTCTGTTGATATTTCCTCTTTCCCGATTGAGTAAAGTGTTTTCCAGCTGAAGCGTTAAGGGCCTGTGTGTGTGTGTGTGTGTGTGTGTGTGTGTGTGTGTGTGTGTGTGTGTGTGTGTGTGGCAGATTGTCGAGCGTGCTATCATAAGACCTGCTTTAAGATGGGGAAGGAGTGTCCTCGCTGCCTGAGACTAGCTGAGCGGAGAGAGCGGATGGCCCGCAGGAACATGGAGGAGCAGGAGGACGGAGGCGAGACCTAGCACACCACACCAGTAAGAGCTCACCGCAGCACAACAGTGAATGTAGAGACCGATATTCAGACAGAGCCTTCTTCATTCCCGTCCCAAACCAGTCCTGCTGACCATGACAGATACTAAGAGTTTTATGTTATGATTTTAAGCATCGATGCCTTTGGATTTAGTTTTTTTTATGATCAGCCATGTTTTTGTTTGTCTCTGTTGCTTCCGTCCGTTAAAATCAAACTGGTTTTAATCAACAGGGTGTCAAGTCCTGGGGCGTAAACTTTTATGTGTCCGTTTTTTTGTGCGTCTGTGTTTTGGTTATATTTATTAACGTATGGCGTGCCTCATTAACGGCCGTTCATTTGTGAGATATGAGCGACGGAGAAGGGCAGCTGAGCTCCAGCGAGTCTTGCACAGCCGTCTTACTGTTTGGACACAACAGGCCTCGTGTGTGAAACCCCAGCAGAATCAGTCCCTGTGTTCTTCATCTCAAGTGTGTTAACGTCCGTAGATCGTTGAACTGAGCTAAACACAGCTATTTATGTGTGTGATATTTCGCCAAAATTATGCACAAAAACTCAATAAAAGTGATTCTGTGTGTCTGTAGATTTTAGTTTTGCGAGCGTTTTATCCAGAAACCATTCTTGCGATGTTCTTTTTGTTTCGTGAATATTTTAGCCACGTTTCCCCAGAGAATTATTTTCTTGGGTCCATTATTTTGCTCATTTGTTATTTTCCCTTCCCAGATAATTTAGTTTTTATGAATGATTTACACAGAAGCTCCTTTGTGACGATCATTTTTGGGTGAGTTGGGTCGAACTGGATGCAGCCGTTTGCGTGAGAATGGGTTTTACGCACAGTTTTGAGCCTGTGTTCTTGCACATACGATCATTCCTCCATAGGCTGTTTTAGTTTAGCTAGCGATTTTAGACAGGATTTTTTCTTGCTCGTTCACAGAACCATTCCTGTGGAAGTTGTTTTTGGGTCTCCAAGTATTCCCGCCAGAAATGTCTTCTGCTCGTATATGTGAAGTCTTAGGTCATTTTCACAGTGAATTTATATCAAACTCTGCTTGTTGGAAAGTCAATTTCTTTTTCTCTGTAATTAGGAACCCGTTCTTCCAGGATTCTGTTGGTTTCATGAACTCTTGAATGCTTTTACAAAGAATATAAACTTGAAATGTATTCTGCTCATGTTTCACAAATGAGGCCCGCTGCTGCTCTTTATTTCCTGATTTAAAGGCCTTTTTGCTTTAACGTTTTGTACATACCAAAAACGGCACTTTGTTTGTATTGTGTTCCTGATCTAAGTTTGCACTAGTTTGATGATGCTTGATGAACTGGAAACATTCATTTCACATTCAGTCCAAACTCTCAAATCCTCTTAAACGGCGGTTGTGCAAAAAAGACAGTTGTACCAAAGTGTTATTTGATGAAAAGAGTTTATTACATTGATAAGTTGTGTTATAATTCACTACGCCATACTGGACCTGAGTTATTAGGAGCAGTATCTTAAGAAAATAAGATCAAGAGTAAATCTGAAGCAATAACAAACTATGAGCTACTCTGCCACATGACTTGAATGCACTGACCGTTTATGAGATTGAACGAACAAACTTGCTTTTGTATGGTTGCTCATAAGCTATAACATTTAAGGGTTGTAACTTTTTCAGTTGATCCTGCTGATGATGTGTCCACTTGAGCTTACTCTTGAAAAATTACTGAATTGCCTTTTTATTCAGGGGCTTTTGATGCACTATTTGAGAAAATGTACATATATAATTTCTTATTGTTCTAAATATGTCACTGACAATTAAAGATGTTTCGACTGTTTTTGAGTCGTTGTCGTGTTCTCTATAATATGATCGCATGCTCACTATTTCTTCCCTCAGTGAAGACAACCAAACATATATTTAAATATTATCTTCTTGAGGTCAGTGCTTTAACTATTGGTTCATCCAAATGCACCACATGCATATGATCACCAGTGCGTAACCTGTGAGGATCAGCAGGTAAATGCGGAAGAGGAGGAAGTCCAGGATGTATCCCACGTGGCACCACTGGTTCTGGAGATGGTCTTCCTTTCGTAGAATGGTCAAATACGAGTTCATCTCCCGAAGATCCTGACTGATCTGTCTGAGCTCAGGCACATCCAGTGTCATGCTTCCAGGCACTAGGGGACAAAAAGCTCAAAGTTAGCCTCTGAAAGTTATGATTATACGGAGCCCCACGCATGACATGCAAGAAAAATAAGTTAATAATGTGCTCGATTTAGCAACTCGAGGGAAGGAATTAATAAAACTCACGCACTTTTTATAAACCGAGGGAGTGGAATAGTAAATTGTGCGCACAATTTAGCCTACTAGTTTTTTACTGCATGTCATGTGCGAGGCTCCATATGTTTAAAATTTAGCATCCGTTCATATTCTTGCTAGTGTTGTAAAGGGGCTGAAACTTGCCAAAAGTCAGAATGATCTGCTATAATGAGCTCTCAGAATGATCTCGCCTGGTGCTCCTAAACACCGAACCCAAAGTGCCAGCGTTTATTGAGATTCATCTGCACGCTCTCAGGCCATGGTTACAGTGTTCGGTTTGATCGGCTCACAGATAGACGAGGTGGACACACTCACATCTCTTTTGTCCGCTTTCAGTCACTTCTGTCCTGATTTCGTTGAGGGGCGAGTCTATGGGCGGGTGACTCTATGGGCTTTTTAAGATCTTTCCATCTTACCAAGACCAGCCGAAATCAGGAATGGAGAGGGAACATTGTGTTTGGGACGTTTTTCATCTTCAAACCAAACTTGGGTGTCTGGTTGAAGAAATCTGAAATCTACACCTGTGTTTACACCTGTCCACTTGTGAACCGATCGACCAAAACGCATCTTAATACCAGCTGTAAACCGGGCCTTAGACGACTTCCCCCCCCTTGCAGCAACTTCCATTTTATAACGGATGCTTTGCGTTAGTTTTCCAGAAAGTTATTTGGTACTCTTTGAACACATGGAATGGAAATGCAGCTATAAAGCACATCATGTTTTTATGCTATATTCCCATTTTTGCACACAAGTTAAATTCTCAACTTTAGATGGAAACCTAGCGGTGGCGTCTCACCGTTAGTGGCTGTCTGTTGACTGGGCGTTGGCTTGGTCCCTTGGTTCTCCTCTAGTTTGGCTAAAGGGTCTTCAGGGAAACTGTAGCAGATGAGTCGAGCGATGAAGCGCATCACCAGCACCTTTACCCAGTACGGCACCTCCCTGTACCTCATCGAGTTATGGTGGAGAACGCAGGTAATGAGCACCGTCTCCAGCAGACTTATCACCATGAATGCCAAACACACCGAGAAATAGATACCTAAGGAGGACAAAACTCATTTTAGAGATGGTTTAATGAATGTTAAAAAAAATTACACAACACTTGGGAGCATAATATTAGCATAAGTAAATTCTTGATTGTAATTGGTTAACACTCATTCCAAGCGCATTCCAAGTATAAAGCTGAAAGTATAGTTGAGTTTTATTCTTACACTAGGGCATGCGGACATGCCTCAGATTTAGTCATCAGCATAGGATGTCCATACTGTTATAACTCGCATTTAAACCTTGATTTTTTTTTGTTACACTAATTAGTTTGTCCACAAGGTGGCTTCAGTTTCTTTTCCACCTGTGAACCGACACAGAGTCGATGAAATACTCGAGAGTGTAAAAACAATAGATGCCTGCATTGATGAGCGTGTGTGTTCGTGGGTTCAGAGATTCACACAACTCTAGTTGTCTAGTGAGTGCAAAAACAGTTTTATCTGTCATAACTTAAGAGACATTGCGCACACAATGTATCGACCACCTGATCAAATGCTATCAGCTAAACTAAGCATTCACATTAAAACATCTCAGGTCATGACTGTGACCCTTGTTCCCTGAGAAGGAAACTTGCGCTGCTAATTTGAATGAAGCGTGTGTATCCACTGGCAAGACATAACGTTACCGAAGGGTAATGTCACGATCAGAAAAGCATAAAAGCACATCCGGATTGACCAATGTTAATCAGGCATCTTCAATTAGTTAATCACAGGGATAAAGGAAGTAATGTGGGCTACACAGCGTAAATTCCCTCGAAAGGGACCGTCTCAGGTTACGCTGTAATACAAGGATGCTTTGGGAACGACAATGCCCAAATGCTATTCTTACAAGTGCCTTTCTGTGTGTATCGCTGCGAGCACACTAGGAAAGCAGCGGAGAACCTGCTGTGGAGCCCAGGTCCAGCTCATAATCCTCTGAATGTGAGCAGAGAGGACCAGATGGCCGCAAACCACATCCTGTAGGGATATTTCTTATTTAATGAGGTTAACTAAGCCGCCATACTCCTATACCGGCCTCAAAGCACCACGGAGGAAACATGTCACCAATAGGTTTCTCCCCAGGGATAACCCACCCAAAGGGGCATGGGAGGCAGCTATGGCGGTCATGTACACCTCCAGTGTGGAAGGGGATAATCCTACAGAAAACAATCCTACACCAACTCCAGCACTGTACCACTGTCGCATTTCCGCACCATGAAGTGAAAACCCTCCTCTTCAATGCATACAATTTCCTCGTGGAGGGAGCTTATAGCTGACAGACCAGAGTTTGTGAGTTGGGCGTCCTCAGAGTCCAGACCCACAGGGGCCAAGAGTCTGGATAGGTGAAGAATTGGGCCTCCTGTCTGATGGGGTTCACAGCAGACGTGAATGAAGCGATAAACGCGAGTGATTTCAACTTCAACTTTATTTATTTATAGAGCACTTTCAACACCACAAGTGGAACCAAAGTGCTGTACATGAGCTGGGCCGCATTAATGCACAGGCTTACCTGGGCTTAAGCCCAGGGCCCCGGGCTGGGGGAGGGCCCCGATGATGACGAAAATATTGTAACCGGATTTTATAATATGCTGGCTGTCCCTTTAAAATTACACTTTATCTCGTTGAATGCACATGCGGGCTTTGCAAGTCCTGCTCGAGAAATGTCAGTCAAACTCTCTCACTCAATGAACCCTGCAATCATCATTCAACAGTCACAGTTAGAGCTTAGAGCTCAAAAAAATCAAGCCCGACCCTACCGAGCCCCTTATTTTGTCCGAGCCCGGCCCTGCCCGACACATTAACTGTAATTATGAGCCTGATTTAAACCCGACCATTTTTCAATACAAGGGTGTTCTGACGAGAGAGATCGAGCCTGTAGTGAGCGAAGCAGACCGGTGTGACTCCGCTCAATAATCCGCAATCATCATGAACCCTCACCGGTAAAATTATGTTCCCTAAAAAGACATATGTGAAAACTGGTGACACTTCTGCTAGATTCCGAGAGAAGAGCACTCCTGAATATCTTGCGGAAATGTGGCACGCTCAGCCGCGCTGTATATCACTTCAAATAAAGCACACAGGCAAAAAACTATCAACATGCAAAATCGTAGTGTTTCAGTAACCTATCATGGCCTTATCATACACGTTTCCTATAATCTTAAGAACATTTTGAGACGCCATGAATATGAACTAAAATGTGTTTTTAACATACTATCTGTATTTTAAAAAATAAAATAAAAATAATATTAAATAATATATTAAAAGCACATTTTAGTTCCTATTCATGGTGTCTTTAAGTACCTGGAAGTGCACTTTTCTCACTTATATTTGTGTATTTTATATAACAGACCTATAGATTTGGATGTTTTTAAATACCATTTATTCCCATAAAATAAAAGGCTTTGTGATTAAAAAGATTGAATAAAATTGAGAATGATTCAATGACAAATGCATATTTAACAGTCACTTGTTGCCACCTGGTGGGGTAAAAGGGGTGGGACCATAACTTAACGAATAATTAAGCAGGTCCAATGGATGAAGGGCCCCTCAGGAGGTAAAAGCCCAGGGGCCCCTTATAGTCTTAATGCGGCCCTGTACATGAGGTATACAAGAACATTTAAAAATAATAAGCGCAAAAACAAACATATGACATACACAACTTACAAAGCATTATCAAAAGCAAAGGAAAACAAATACGTTTTTAGCGCACTCTGAAAAACCCCCAATGAAGGACAGGTCTTTACAGACAGCGGAAGGTTGCTCCAAAGCCTAGGAGCTGCAACAGAGAAAGCCTGCTCACCTTTATATTTTAAACGTGTTCGTGGAACCACAAGAAGCAACTGATCATCTGAGCGCAGAGACCTGCTGGAGTGACAGCGGCTGATTAAATCAGAAACATACTCAGGGGCTAGACCATGCAGAGACTTACAAGTTAAGTCAATGCAAAGAATGAATAGACATTCTGCGGCGCAAATGACGCGACTTGAGCGTTTAACATTGAAAATGTAGTGGTGATGCGCCGAGTTAACCAATCAGGAGCTTGCTCTAGTACTGACATCAGTGAGGATAACATCACACGTGGAGACACGGAGCTGTAGATACATCTTCTTACTTTATAGAAACAGGGATAAAAGGATCTCGCTTGGAAGAAAGAGAGTGAGTGAGGAGGTAAGTTGTAAAGTCATTCTTTACTCAATGTGAGCGACACACAGGGTGATTTCAGGGCGATCGGGACACTTTCTGCCATTGAGAAGACTTGTGTCCACACACCCTGAATTCACTCTATTGAGGCTACAAGCTAGCTAAAGCCGGCTAATCGAGATTATTCACCGTATTTTAAAACGATCATTGTCAGCCATTTCCCTATGAGACAAGCCGGCTGCAGAAGCTGCTCTCATGAGACGGATTGACATCTGATGAGAAGTGAACGTCACGAGTGAACTCAAAATGTTCACGCGTCTAACTACTCTTGAATAGCGTGATTTATTCGCTTCATTTGCGTCTGGTGTGAGCGCACCTTGAGACAGAAAGTCTCTCCTCACCGGAATCTCCAAGGTCAGCTGTCGAGTATATCCCACAGACGTAGCCTCTGTTCCAGTGCCCCAGTGGAGCCGTGTGAGAGCAGGAGAACCAGAGTGGACAGTGTGCTGTATATCCTGAGACTCAAACAGATCCACTTCTGCTTGGCTATACACTCACTCCCCATATGAGCTCCAGCACCTCAGGGGAAAGTCTCCATTTCCCAGGCCTCAGCCCCTGGCCTCGACAGAATGCCTACTGCTAATGAATACTGCTCTCAGGGAGAACGGCTTTCCTCTGGACTGCAGGAGGATCTGGAGGATCAGTTTGCATAGCAGGCACGACTGTAGACCCCCCACCCCAATGATTTATAAATGAGACCACTGATGTGTTGGCTTGGGTATGGGAGGAAATGTTATGAAGACAGCCATCATTTCCAGGCAAGATCCAAGGCTTCCTCCATATCATCAAGGTGTGGAGACACCTGCTCGTAACCGTGATCATGTGGAGTGTGTTTGGCCCCTCTGGGAAAACCCTTTGGCCACTGTAACAATCACATCAGACAGCTGCCATCAGACCCAGCAGTCTGAAACTGTCAGACAGTGAGTGACTGGCCTAGATGGGTCTTGTTCATCAATACGAGCAGGAGATTAACTTGTTTGCATTGTCATTAAATCCCATACCATGCCCAAAAAAGTGGTTCTATGTGCAGAATAGTGTTAATTTTGTCACCTATCTTTAATTTAGTCTTAGTCTTGAGCTAAATGTCTTTGTTAGTTTTAGTCATATTTAGTCATTCACATATCTTTTTTATTTACTCAAGTTTTATTCGACTTAAAGTCTTGTCATTTTAGTCTAGTTTTAGTCAAAAGACAAAATATTTCTTAGTCAAGTTTTAGTTCAAAACATTTTAGTCTTTTTTTACATCAATTATTTCTGAGATTATTTCTAATACCATTTTCAGTCAAATAGTTTTTCACACATCTCAAATATTGGTTAAATGTCATAATTACCAGACAAAATACACTTGATGAATGATTTTTGTTGAATGAAACTATATATATATATAATATAAAGCCTACTGTACATATAAGGGAAAGTCCCTTTTTAAACTATTTTAAAATTTTCTTGTGTTAAATTTTATTTGCTTGCATTCATTAATATTCACTTGTGTGTGCTTATAGAAGTATAATAAAATAATATTATGCAAGGTAATAATGTTTTAGAATTTCACATTTAAAGGGATAGTTCACTTTAAAATGAAAATTGTCATCCTTTACTCACCCTCAAGTTGTTTCAAACCTGTGTGAGTTTCTTTCTTCAGCTGAACACAAGGGAAGATATTCTGAAGAATGTCAGTAACCAAACACTAAACTGGAGCCATTGACTTCTGTAGTATTTGTTTTTCCTACTATGGAAGTCAATGGCTCCAGTTAATGGTTTGGTTACTGACATTCTTCAGAATATCTTCCCTTGTGTTCAGCTGAAGAAAGAAACTCATACAGGTTTGAAACAACTTGAGGGTGAGTAAAGGATGACAGAATTTTCTAGATACATGTATATTTATTTATTAAAGAGCTGTACAGGCACCAAGTGGGTAAACCATGGAATTACAAATGAAAGTTATTATATTTCCAGCCACAAAATGAAAATTAGCCTCTTTGCGTTGGAATTCTCTATTTAAACCTTAATCAGTACACTGATAAATATATTAGAAAAGAAAAATAATAATTAAGTGCGCCAAAGCGCTATATATTATTTGAATTTCGTATTAAAACTTTACAAATTTGGTGTGAGAACTTGGCCAGAGTGAGAGCGTGAGTCAGAGCATTAAAGCGTGTGCCTCACGCAAAATGCGCGACAGTTGTCAGCTGTTTTCTGCTTCATGTAGTGTCGTGTTTTCTCCACAGGATGGCAGCGACAGGAGACTGAGACATGAACTTGAGCAACAGGCGAACTCATCCGGAATATTTTCAAGGCATTTCAGCTCTGGTCTCGTGATGAAAAAGTAGAGATGATTGTTGACGAAACTGAAGAGAGATTTTATCTTAGTGTTTATTTTATGCAAAAGTCATGGAAAAAAGGTCGTTGACGAACATATTTCGTCTCGTCTGACGAAATTAACACTGATGCAGAAGAAATGACTCTTCTTGGCATTCAGCCTTAAAGTCCTCCTGAAATCAAAGATCTAAGGTATCTAACCGCTAGTGATGTCCGGTTAGCGAACGAATCGTTCTTTTTAACCGGATCTTTATAGAGAACCGGTTGGGCCAGTTCACCAAAATCACTGAATCGTTCTAAACGGTTCGCATCTCAAATCAGCGCTGATCCCACAAGTTACTATAGTTATTAACTTTCTGACATGAGTGACAGTCTCTCCGACTAGAAATAAACGAATATCTTGAAGTAGATGTTGTAACTCCAACCGTTAGCTGAAGTGAGACATGTTTTGCTGAGAGATCTGATGAACTCACGAGCAGCTGATACTGAGCATGCGCGTGTAACCGAACGTAGCGGTTCTCGGATCCTCGGATCAGCAGTACAGAATCAAAAACCGTTTCTGTCGGACACGTTCGATACTGAGAACCGATGAGCCGATGAGCTGCGCATGCGTGTTATTTGTTCAGAGGAACGAACGAAATGCTGGTTAAGTGTATAAAACTAATCACGTTTGGAAACATCATAACAAAGCTGTCTCATCACTGTATTATATTAAAGTTTGGAAACAATGGATTGTAAAACGGTCAAATTAAACATTTATTTGTTTTATCAATAATGCATGATATTTTCAGGAACAGTTATTTTTTCTTATTTAGTCGATACACATTTTAAAATGTAATCAAAACAGTAGGTTCGATATCGGACTATTCAGCTTGCAGCAGTTTGCAGCCCAGCACACACACACACACACACACACACACACACACACACACACACACACACATTGCTACAGCGTTTCTCGAGTCAGGACTGGGTTGAGGGTCGATCTTCCGGATCCCCAGTACAGAATCGAGAACCGTTTCTATCGGACACGTTCGATCTTCCAGATCACCGGTACAGAATCGAGAACCGTTTCTTTCGGACGCGTTCGGACACGTTACAATTAAATGTAATTTTAAACTGGATGTGTGCCTGATGAAGTTTCTATTTTTTAAGAATACTTATGAAAATTGTTTGCATGGTTATGAAGAAACTCCCGATTTGTTTATGGAATTACCAGCATGAGGTCGAGTAAATAACCTAAATTAATTATTAGATGACCTGTTCCTTTAGGTAGAGTCTTAATAAGCCTACTTGATTCTCCAGATGTAATTGAGCAGTGTTCGTCATTTGGTGTTCACACATGGCCTCACACAGGTGTGTTTGGGCTAATGACCTATTAAAGGTGTTCCATTAGCAGTGCTGGGAAGCAGGTCGTTCATAATGAGAAGAAACACTGTGTAGCCCAGAATAAGTGTCATTTTGAAGGAGGATCGGTCCACACTGTGCGGAGGCAAGTAGAACGACAGGATGTCAATGATCATGAGGAAGGAGCTGGGGATGATCAGGTTCACCACGTACAGGATCGGCCGTCGCCTTATCACCACCTGCAGGATGGGAACAGCAAAGAGAACTATATTAGCCTCCACACCAAAGCACATTCGGTTTATTAAAAACACTGCATTTATGGCGGATGGATTCTGATTCGTTCATCATCTGGGAGAAAAAAAACACTTGAACGGGGGTCGCTTCTCTGTGTCATTAACGTTATAGTTGGTGTAGACTGCTATTCTTTAAAAAAAACTATATATATATATATATATATATATATATATATATATATATATAATTATAGCTATCTTTCTGAGTTTGGACGGGCCTTAAAGGGTTAGTTCACCCAAAAAGGAAAATTCTGTCAATAATTACTTAATAATTTCAATAATTCAAGCTAATTATCCGCAAACAAAGATTCGAATGGTAATGAATCAGCGTATTGATTCATGATTCGGACCGCCAATGTCACGTGATTTCAGCAGTTTGACACGTGATCCGAATCATGAATCAATGCGCTGATTCATAACTGTTCGAATCGTCTCGGGTTACTCACGTAACCTATGTTCTCTGAATAGGGAACGAGACGCTGCGTGATGACGCATATGGGGTACGCCCCTGGGCGTGCCGATTGTCTGATGACGCACGCGCCATCTTCTCCCCAGATTTTTTTGCTGAACAAGAAATTCAGAGAACATAGGTTACGTGAGTAACCTGAGACGTTCTCTTTCAAAGGTTCACTCAACGCTGCGTAGTGACGCATACGGGAAACGGTATGCCACACACGCCAAGCTAAAGTGCGGCTGCATCTGATATGAACGTCAGGTAGACCTGAACGGCTGGATTAAGCTGACAGAACATGCAAACCCGGAGCCATGTCAAGATCTGGACTATAAAATTTGGTGTGCGGTGAGGACCATCCTGCCGCAACACAAATGTCCTCCAAAAGAGCCCCCTTGGAGAGCGCCTGAGAAGAGGCCATACCTCTAGTAGAGTGTGCTCTAATGCCCAGAGGTGAAGGAACTCCGCTCACCTCATATGCTAAAGAGATAGCCTCCGTCACCCAGTGTGAAATTCTTTGTTCCGACACGGCAAGCCCACGGTGGCTGTGTCCGAAAACATCAGCAATTGGTTAGTCTTCCTCCAACCACCCGAACGATCAACATACAACTTGAATGCCCTGACTGGGCAGAGCAAATGCAAACTCTCGTCCTCCAAGGACATAAAAGGCGGAGGGTGCAAGGAATGGAGGATGGTGACCTGTGAGCGGAAGGATGTGGACAAAACCTTGGGTACATAACCCGCCTGGGTTTCAGCGAAACCTTAACCAGGCCGAGAGCAAAGTCCAAGCAAGCCTCGCTAACACAGAGGGCTTGTAAGTCCCCCACCCGCTTCAAAGAAGTTAGAGCCCATAAAAGAGCAACCTTAAGAGTCAGAACCCGCTCCGGAGCTGACTCCAATGGCTCAAAGGGAGCACTCGTCAGACCCTCCAGGACGATAGACAAGTCCCAAGAGGGTACACCAGGGGAGCGAACTGGCCTCAGTTGCTTGACCCCTCTCATAAAAGATGAAACTAGTGAATGTTTCCCCAAAGGGGTCTCATCCAACTTCCCCTTGAGCGGCAATAGCTGCTACATACACTCTGAGTGTAGTAGCCGCCGCCCCGGCTGCAAACTTCTCCTGCAGAAATTCAAGAACGAAACCAATAGGGCAGTCGACTGGACTTCTACTGTGGGCTGAGCACCATGCCTGAAAAACCTTCTACTTTGAAGAGTAAAGCTTCCTCATAGAGGGGGCTCTGGCATTAGCGATGGTCTCAAGCACGTCTGCAGGCAGACCGGCCCTTAAGACTGATGGCCCCTGATAGGCCACACCCACAGTTTCCAGATCTCGGGACGAGAATGCCAGATCCTGCCCTGGAGCTATAAAAGCAGATCCTTTCTGACCAGAATCTCCCCAAGGAGGAGAGGCCAGAAGAAGAATCAGCCCTGAGAACCACATCTGAGATGGCCAGAGTGTCTCTCTCACTCTGTGCAGAACCGCCGGAATCGAAAAAGCACATCGACAAGCTCGGAGTAGGCCGCAGAAGGCCGATTCCTGGCCGCTAGGCAGGAGAGTGTTGTCAAATGGAACAGGCCCAAAATCCTCTCAGTCGAACGCTGTCGTGAGCAAAACATTATCCAGGCCAAAAGAAACGTGCTTCCGGGCTGGGCATCATGTAATCATGCGCGTAGCTTCGCCGCGCGCACTCTGGAGAGGGAGTGAGAGAAGGGAAATCGCCCCGCTCTCACTCGATATCCTCGAGCTCCACATCCGAACCCTAGGCCGCGGATCGGAGTGAGGCCTGGGCCACCTCGGGTGCACGGAGGGGAAAAACAGAGGATTCCTTCTGAAAAAGAGAGAGCCTTGAACGGAGGGTTTTAAGTAGGAGATTTTGCATTTCGACGTGCTCAGAACCCATGCATTTAATGCACTTACCATGTGGGTCGTCGCTCAAAATAGAGCGAGTGCATGGCGGGGGGCAGCAACGAAACTCCATCATACTTCACCAGTTAGGAGAACAAAGTTCCACTATCCGTGGTCGCTGAAGTAGTGAAGGAGAAAGATGCTTAAATTCAGTTTTTAAGGGTCAGATAAGTCGAACGAAGGGAGCGATGCTACCGCTTCGTGAAGGCAGAGAAATCTGGGGAAAAGATGACGCGCGCCAGTTTAGCTCAAAGGTGATGAGTGAGAGGGGCGGCGCTGCGCCATCAGCCAATGAATTGGCGTGATTCTACAAGGGCTTCAGACAATCGGCACGCCCAGGGGTGTATGGGTACTATGCGTCATTACGCAGTGTCGAGTGAACCTATGAAAGAGAACTTTATTTGAGGATTGAAAACAAACACCCGGAAGAGAAGACAATGCTGAATAAAGTCGTAGTTTTTGTTATTTTTGGACCCAAATGTATTTTGGATGCTTCAAGAGACTCTAATTAACCCACTGATGTCTCATATGGACTACTGTGATGATGTTTTTATTCCCTTTCTGGACATGGACAGTATAGTGTGCATACACTTGCATACGCTCTCGGGCTAAATATAAAATATCATAAACTGTGTGTGAAGATGAACGGAGGTCTTACGGGTGTGGAACGACATTAGGGGGAGGAGTTAATGACAGAATTTTCATTTAGGGGTAAACTAACTATCTAAGATGAGGACTGACATTTTATGGCTATTAGTTTTTTCCTTCCTTCTAGTTAAATCATGGAACAAATTAGTTCAATGTCGCCATGGTTTAACTAAAACAAAGGGACAAACAAGGCCACAAATTAATTCGTTTTTGAAAACTATTTATTAATTCATGACATGCAAAGTGAAAAAAATAAATAAAAAAATGTGGCCATTCATTAAGAATTTTTTCCACAGCTTATTAAAGTTAAATGTGCATATAACTCAAAACTGGAAATTGTAGTAGCACAACATTTTGTCCTGTTTAACACCTGCTTTTGTCCCGTTCTTACCCAGAAAGTGATGATGTCCCATTCATCTATTCCGAAATTCAAAATGCTTGCGTCGCCCAGTATAACCACCAGCTCCCATTCTCCACTGGCCTGCAGGTATCGCTTTGAGTTCTCAGTCATCTCCGTGAAGGACAGGGCAGGACTGACTCTGACATCCTTTACTGAAGGGGTCACAGGTGTTAAAATTACAGCTAAACACACGTCCAGAAACATACTTTGATTAGCAGCTAAATTAGTTGTTGAATTGAGATCATTTGTGTTTTCATGTCAACATTAAAACAGTTAATGCTCACAATTATGAGTTTATATCTCAAGATTAGGACAGTTTCATAACTCACAACTGTGATTTTTATCAAATTTTTGGGACTTTTTGATGACTGAAAAAAAAAGCTGAATCGTGAGATATAAACTCAATAGCGTTAAAAAAGTGAATCGTGAGATATGAACTCACAATAGCGTTATAAAGTCTGAATCGTAAGATATGAACTCAATAGTGTTATAAAGTCTGAATCGTGAGATATGAACTCACAATAGTGTTATAAAGTCTGAATCGTGAGATATGAACTCACAATAGCGTTATAAAGTCTGAATCGTAAGATATGAACTCAATAGTGTTATAAAGTCTGATTCGTGAGATATGAACTCACAATAGTGTTATAAAGTCCGAATCGTGAGATATGAACTCACAATAGCGTTTTAAAGTCTGAATCGTGAGATATGAACTCAATGGTGTTATAAAGTCTGAATCGTGAGATATGAACTCTCAATAGCGTTATAAAGTCTGAATCGTGAGATATGAACTCTCAATAGTGTTATAAAGTCTGAATCGTGAGATATATCTCAATAGCGTTATAAAGTCTGAATCGTGAGATATGAACTCTCAATAGCGTTATAAAGTCTGAATCGTGAGATATGAACTCTTAATAGCGTTATAAAGTCTGAATCGTGAGATATGAACTCTCAATAGCGTTATAAAGTCTGAATCGTGAGATATGAACTCACAATAGCGTTATAAAGTCTGAATCGTGAGATATGAAATCACAATAGCGTTATAAAGTCTGAAGCGTGAGATATGAACTCACAATAGCGTTATAAAGTCTGAATCGTGAGATATGAACTCACAATAGTTCTATAAAGTCTGAATCGTGAGATATGAACTCAATAGTGTTATAAAGTCTGAATCGTGAGATATGAACTCACAATGGCGTTATAAAGTCTGAATCGTGAGATATGAACTCACAATAGTGTTATAAAGTCTGAATCGTGAGATATAAACTCACAATGGCGTTATAAAGTCTGAATCGTGAGATATGAACTCACAATAGCGTTATAAAGTCTGAATCGTGAGATATCAACTCAATAGTGTTATAAAGTCTGAATTGTGAGATATGAACTCACAATAGCGTTATAAAGTCTGCATTGTGAGATATGAACTCACAATAGCGTTATAAAGTCTGAATCGTGAGATATAAGCTCACAATAGTGTTATAAAGTCTGAATCGTGAGATATCAACTCAATAGTGTTATAAAGTCTGAATCGTGAGATATGAACTCACAATAGCGTCATTCCACAAGGTGGGAATGGTCCAGGAAAATGTCAGTGAGAGCGATTTCATGCCCCTTTGGGATGGAACCACGAGGCATCATTCACTCACAGAATGCACTGGAGGGTGTATAAGTCTGAACAAGCGAGTTTAGGTGTATTGGTGCAGAGCCAGTGGTTGCTTTGTAGGCGAGCACCAGTGCCTTGAATTTGATGCGAGCGGCCATTGGCAACCATTGCAGTCTGATGAAGAGAGGCATGACGTGTGCTCTCTTCGTTAAAGATCACACTCGCCGCTACATTCTGGATTAGTTGCAAGGGTTTGATAGTGCATGCTGGAAGGCCAGCCAGAAGAGCATTACAATAGTCCAGTCTGGAGAGAACAAGAGCTTGGACCAGAAGTTGTGCAGCCTGTTCTGATAGGAAGTGTCTAATCTTTCTAATGTTGTATAAGGCACATCTGCAGGACCGGGCTGTTGCAGTAATGTGGTCAGTGAAGTTTAACTGGTCATCAATCACAACTCCAAGGTTCCTGGCTGTCCTGGATGGAGTTATGGTTGATGAACAGAGTTGAATGGAGACATTTTGATGAAGTGCTGGGTTGGTTGAGACAACAAGTAATTCTGTCTTTGCAAGATTGAGTTGAAGGTGATGCTCCTTCATCTAGTCAGAAATGTCTGTCAGACAGGCAGCGATACGAACACTGACTGTAGGATCATCTGGTTGAAATGAGAAGTAGAGTTGAGTGTCATCAGCATAGCAGTGAGAGGAGAAGCCGTGTTTCTGAATGACAGAGCCTAAAGATGACATGTAGATGGAGAAGAGAAGTGGTCCAAGCACTGAGCCCTGGGGAACCCCGGTAGCTAGATGATGTGACTTAGACACCTCACCTCTCCATGACACCCTGTAGGACTTACCTGAGAGTTAAGACCTGAACCACTGGAGAGCAGTTCCTGAGATCCCCGTCTTCTTAAGTGTTGACAGGAGGATCTGGTGGTTAACTGTGTCAAAAGCAGCAGACAGATCCAGCAGGATGTGCACTGAGGATTTGGAAGCTGCTTTTGCTATCCTCAATGCTCAGTTATGAGAGCAAGGCAGTCTCAGTCGAGTGGCCGCTTTTGAAGCCGGATTGGTTGTTGTCCAGGTGGTTGTTCTGTTCAAGAAACATAGAGAGTTGAATGAACACAACTCGCTTAAGTGTCTTTGCAATGAAAAGCAGAAGGGTTACTGGTCTGTGGTTTTCTAAAAGTGCTGGATTCAGAGAGGGTTTCTTAAACAGCGAGGTTAAATAAAAAAAAGCCTGCTTAAATCCTGTGTGAAGAGAAGTGTTGACAATGTGAGTGAGTGCAGGAGTGATTGAAGAAGAAATGGCCTGAAGGAGGTGAGTGGGTATAGGATCAAGTGGACAGGTAGTAGGGTGATTGGAAAGGATGAGTTTAGAAATATCTGCCTCTGAGAGCGGAGAGAAGGATGGAAGCGTGTTCATGTTAGTTGTTGAGATGTGCGTGTCAGTTTGTGGTGAGGAGAACTGGTTGCTGATGAGAGATGTTTTGGTGATGCTCCTTCATCTGGCTAGAGAGGAGCAATTCAATTGACTGATAGACAACTACTCTGTAAGTGTTTGTAACTTTTCTCATTTGATTGTTTGTTAATTTGTTGTTGGATAAGTGTGTCTGTGTAGTGCAGAGGTGTGTATTATTAGTTTTGGTATATTCTCTCGGTGTGTGTGGGAGTTAGCATTTGTTGAGTTAGCATTTGTTTGGTCATTGCCACGTTGGGAGTGAGTTTGTTGGGGGCGTGGCCAGCGAGGTATTAAAAGCCTCTTGTGTTTGAAACATTTTGGCTAGAGAGGAGCAATTCAATTGACTGATAGACAACTACTCTGTAAGTGTTTGTAACTTTTCTCATTTGATTGTTTGTTAATTTGTTGTTGGATAAGTGTGTCTGTGTAGTGCAGAGGTGTGTATTATTAGTTTTGGTATATTCTCTACCAAATATACAAAAAGTGTGTGGGAGTTAGCATTTGTTGAGTTAGCATTTGTTTGGTCATTGCCACGTTGGGAGTGAGTTTGTTGGGGGCGTTCCCAGCTGCTTTCATTAACGATACTCAAGTGAGTATAAATAGCGTGATAGTCCGTGGCAGCGAAAGCGGCAGTGTGAAGCCCTCCTTGTGTGAAGACCTACGAGTGTAAAGACTTCAACTCTTCCCAGTGCAACTCCGCCCGAGCAAGGACCCCGGCAAGGCACTTGAGTATCATCTTCCTTTTCATTATTTGTGTTCGGCTCTAATTCCTATCTGGCCTTTTCTCTGATCTGTATTCACCATGTGCTTTCAAATCTCAACTATAACTACTAGCACTCGTAAATCACGCTCTGTACGCACAAGACGCCGTAATCCTAATAATTTGCGCTATATCCTAACATCCTCTGCTACTTTACTCTTTATTCCAATTGGTCTCTGGAATTGCCAGTCGGCTGTAAACAAAGCAGACTTTATTTCATCTATTGGGACTCATTCTCAGCTTAGCCTCATGGCCCTAACTGAGACCTGGATCAAACCAGAGGACACTGCCACTCCTGCAGCCCTCTCAAGCAATTATACTTTTTCACACACTCCTCGGCCTATTGGGAGGGGTGGGGGTACTGGTTTGCTTGGAAATTTGATCCTTTACCATCTCTACCGGCCAATTCATTTGAATCGCACTCAATCACTATTACTCACCCTGTTAAAATCCATGTGGTAGTGGTCTATCGTCCTCCAGGTCACCTCGGTAACTTTGTGGAGGAGTTGGATGTGTTACTTTCTAGCTTCCCTGAGGATGGCACTCCACTGATTCTGCTTGGTGACTTCAACATCCATCTTGATAAAAACCTAGCTGCAGACTTCAGCACTCTACTGACTTCATTTGACCTTAAGTTAGTATCTACTACGGCTACTCACAGATCAGGTAACCAATTAGACCTGGTCTACACACGCAACTGCTCCACGGACAACACTTTAGTTACTCCATTACACACCTCAGACCACTTTCTCATCACTCTTAACCTCATACTGACTCCTGATACAAAACGTACTCCTACACAGATTACCTTTCGGCGTAATCTACGCTCACTCTCTCCCTCTCGCCTATCCACTATGGTTTCATCTTCACTCCCTCCACCTGCTCAGTTCTCAGCACTGGACACTAACAGTGCTACCGACACTCTTTGCTCCACTCTAACATCCTCCTTAGACAGTTTTTGCCCCCTTTCATCCAGACCAGCCCGCCCCACCCCATCTGCCCCCTGGCTGTCTGATGTTCTCTGTGAACATCGCTCTGGACTCAGGGCGGCAGAGAAGAAATGGCAGAAATCTAAAAACAATACTGACCTTGCCTTATATCAGTCTCTTCTCTCTTCTTTCTCTACAAATGTCTCCACTTCTAAAACAACATACTATCACAACAAAATCAACAATTGCTCTGACTCTCGCCAACTCTTTAAAACATTCTCCTCTCTCCTTTGTCCACCTCCTCCCCCTCCTTCATCAACTCTTACAGCTGATGACTCTGCATCATTTTTCACCAACAAAACAGCTCTCATTAGCAAACAGTTCTCCTCATCACAAACTGACACGCACATCTCAACAACTAACATGAACACACTTCCATCCTTCTCTCCACTCTCCGAGGCAGATATTTCTAAACTCATCCTTTCCAATCACCCTACTACCTGTCCACTTGATCCTATTCCCACTCACCTCCTTCAGGCTATTTCTTCTTCAATCACTCCTGCACTCACTCACATTGTCAACACATCTCTTCACACGGGCACCTTTCCCACAGCATTTAAGCAGGCTCGGGTAACCCCACTGCTTAAGAAACCCTCTCTGAATCCAGCACTTTTAGAAAACTACCGACCGGTATCCCTTCTGCCTTTCATTGCAAAGACCCTTGAGCGAGTTGTGTTCAATCAACTCTCTATGTTTCTTGAACGGGACAACCTCCTAGACAACAACCAATCCGGCTTCAAAAGCAGCCATTCGACCGAGACTGCCTTGCTCTCGGTAACTGAGGCACTGAGACTGGCAAAAGCAGCTTCCAAATCCTCAGTGCTCATTCTGCTGGATCTGTCTGCTGCTTTTGACACAGTTAACCACCAGATCCTCCTATCAACACTTAAGAGGACAGGAATCTCAGGATCTGCTCTCCAGTGGTTCAGGTCTTACCTCTCTGGTAGGTCCTACAGGGTGTCATGGAGAGGTGAAGTGTCTAAGTCACATCATCTAGCTACTGGGGTTCCACAGGGCTCAGTCCTTGGACCACTTCTCTTCTTCATCTACATGTCATCATTAGGTTCTGTCATTCAGAAACACGGCTTCTCCTATCACTGCTATGCTGATGACACTCAACTCTACTTCTCATTTCAACCAGATGATCCTACAGTCAGTGTTCGTATCGCTGCCTGTCTGACAGACATTTCTGACTGGATGAAAGAGCATCATCTTAAACTCAATCTTGCAAAGACAGAATTACTTGTTTTCTCAACCAACCCAGCACTTCATCAAAATTTCTCCATTCAGCTTGGTTCATCGACCATAACTCCATCAAGGACAGCAAGAAACCTTGGAGTTGTGATTGATGACCAGTTAAACTTCACTGACCACATTACTGCAACAGCCCGGTCCTGCAGATTTGCTTTATACAACATTAGAAAGATTAGACCCTTCCTATCAGAACAGGCTGCACAACTCCTGGTTCAAGCTCTTGTTCTCTCCAGACTGGATTATTGTAATGCTCTTCTGGCTGGGCTTCCAGCATGCATTATCAAACCCTTGCAGCCGATCCAGAATGCAGCGGCGAGAGTGGTCTTTAATGAGCCGAAGAGAGCGCATGTTACGCCTCTCTTCATCAAACTGCACTGGTTGCCAATGGCTGCTCGCATCAAATTCAAGGCACTAGTTATCGCCTACAAAACAACCACTGGCTCTGCACCAATATACCTAAATTCACTTGTTCAGACTTACACACCCTCCAGAAGCTTGCGTTCTGCGAGTGAGCGGCGCCTCGTGGTTCCATCCCAAAGAGGCATGAAATCGCTCTCACAGACATTTTCCTGGACCGTTCCCACCTGGTGGAATGACCTGCCGTCTCAATGACCTGCCGATCTCAATTCGTGCTGCCGAGTCTGTAGCCATTCTTAGAAAACATCTTAAGGCACATCTTTTCCATTTGCACTTGACCAATACAGAATAGCACTTACTGATCACCACAGCAACGACCAAATAGCGCACACTCCTGGATCATATCTACGTCTCTCATCCGGATTTGTGCCTTCAGGCGGGTATGTTACATAGTTATCATAACTATCAGAATCCAGTGTTCTGTATATTGCGTACGTGAGTTTTTGTTGTAGATGGCTATTGCTGCGCGTTTAGCTAGAATACAAAACCAACCCATTGGGCCACTGAATCTGCATTAACGACAACAGCTGGGGCAACAGCCTTAGTCCTAATGGGTTGTTATCATAGCTATCAAAATCCAGTGTTCGGCACTTTGCGTACGTGAGTTTTTGTTGTAGATGTCTGTCTTTAAAAAAAAAAAAATTTGTTGTGTATTGTGCTAATTAATTGAGATTTCTTACAGCTCTTACAGGTTTTTGGCCTTGTCTGTTCCGTTGCTTCTATTACTCTCCCCTTTTTTGTAAGTCGCTTTGGATAAAAGCGTCTGCTAAATGATTAAATGTAATGTAAATGTAAATGTTTTGTTTGTGAAAAATGATGCAAAGTCATCAGCTGTAAGAGTTGATGAAGGAGGGGGAGGAGCAGGACAAAGAAGAGAGGAGAATGTTTTAAAGAGTGTGCGAGAGTCAGAGCAATTGTTGATTTTGTTGTGGTAGTATGTTGTTTTAGCAGTGGAGACATTTGTAGAGAAAGAAGAGAGAAGAGACTGATACAAGGTAAGGTCAGTAGAGTTTTTAGATTTCCGCCATTTCCTCTCTGCCGCCCTGAGTCCAGAGCGATGTTCACGGAGATCGTCAGACAGCCAGGGGGCAGATGGGGTGGGGCGGGGCGGGCTGGTCTGGATGAAAGGGGGCCGAAAAAGTGTCTAAGGAGGATGTTAGAGTGGAGCAAAGAGTGTCAGTAGCACTGTTAGTGTCCAGTGCTGAGAACTGAGCGGGTGGAGGGAGCGAAGATGAAACCATAGTGGATAGGCGAGAGGGAGAGAGTGAGCGTAGATTACGCCGAAAGCTAATCTGTCTAGGAGTGTGTGTTGTGTCAGGAGTCAGTATGAGGTTAAGAGTGATGAGAAAGTGGTCTGAGGTGTGCAATGGAGTAACTAAAGTGTTGTCTGTGGAGCAGGTGCATGTGTAGACGAGGTCTAATTGGTTACCTGATTTGTGAGTAGCCGTAGTAGATACTAACTTGAGGTCAAATGAAGTCAGTAGAGTGGTGAAGTCTGTGGCTAGGTTTTTATCAAGATAGATGTAGAAGTCACCAAGCAGAACCAGAGGAGTGCCATCCCCAGGGAAGCTAGAAAGTAACGCATCCAACTCCTCCAAGAAGTTACCGAGGTGACCTGGAGGACGATAGACCACTACAACATGGATTTTAACAGGGTGAATAATAGTGATTGAGTGCGATTCAAATGAACTGGCCGATAGAGTTGGTAAGGGATCAAATTTCCAATCATTTAAGATAAGCAAACCAGTACCCCCACCCCTCCCAATTGGCCGAGGGGTGTGTGAAAAAGTAAAATTGGTTGAGAGGGCTGCAGGAGTGACAGTGTCCTCTGGTTTGATCCAGGTCTCAGTTAGGGCCATGAGGCTGAGCTGAGAATGAGTCCCAATAAATGAAATAAAGTCTGCTTTGTTTACAGCAGACTGGCAATTCCAGAGACCAATTGGAATAGATAGTAAAGTAGCAGAGGATTTAGGCAGACTGTGCAAGTTATTAGGATTGCTGCGTCTTGCGAGTACAGAGCGCAATTTGCAAGTGCTAGTAGTAACAGTAGAGATTTGAAAGCACATGGTGAATACAGATCAGAGAAAAGGCGAGATAGAAATAAAAAAAAAATGAACACAAATAATGAAAAGGAAAATGATTCTCAAGTGCCTTTCGTGGTCCTTGCTGGGGAGGAGTTGCACGGGGAAGAGTTAAATGTCTTTACACTCGCCGGTCTTGCACAGGGAAGAGTTGAATGTCTTTACACTTGTCGGTCTTGCACAGGGAAGAGTTGAAGTCTTTACATTCGTCGGACTTGCACGGGGAAGAGTTGATATCTTTACACTCGCCGGTCTTGCACGGGGAAGAGTTGAGGTCTTTACATTCATCGGTCTTGCACAGGGAAGAGTTGAAGTCTTTACACTCGTCGGTCTTGCACAGGGAAGAGTTGAATGTCTTTACACTCGTCGGTCTTGCACAGGGAAGAGTTGAAGTCTTTACATTCGTCGGTCTTGCACAGGGAAGAGTTGATGTCTTTACACTCGTCAGTCTTGCACAGGGAAGAGTTGATGTCTTTACACTCGCCGGTCTTGCACAGGGAAGAGTTTAAGTCTTTACATTCGTCGGTCTTGCACGGGGAAGAGTTGATGTCTTTACACTTGTCGGTCTTGCCCAGGGAAGAGTTGATGTCTTTACACTCGCCGGTCTTGCACAGGGAAGAGTTGAATGTCTTTACACTCGTCGGTCTTGCACAGAGAAGAGTTAAGGTCTTTACACTCGTCGGTCTTGCACGGGGAAGAGTTGATGTCTTTACACTCAGCGGTCTTGCACGGGGAAGAGTTGAATGGCTTTACACTCGTCGGTCTTGCACAGGGAAGAGTTAAGGTCTTTAACCTCGTTGGTCTTGCACGGGGAAGAGTTGATGTCTTTACACTCGCCGGTCTTGCACGGGGAAGAGTTGATGTCTTTACACTCGCCGGTCTTGCACAGGGAAGAGTTGATGTCTTTACACTCGCCGGTCTTGCACGGGGAAGAGTTGATGTCTTTACACTCGCCGGTCTTGCACGGGGAAGAGTTGATGTCTTTACACTCGCCGGTCTTGCACAGGTTCACACACGTGGCAATGACAAACAAAGGTTAACTCCTCCACACACACGGCGAGAATACACCAGAAATACTAATACACACCAATCTAACAACAAATAAACAAACAATCAAATGAGAAGTTACAAACACTTACAGAGTAGTTGTCTGCCAGTCAATCGATACTTCACCTCAGCGATACATTTTTATAAAGCTTAGTTATAAAGTCTGAATTTTGAGATATGAACTCACAATAGCGTTATAAAGTCTGAATCGTGAGATATGAACTCACAATAGCGTTATAAAGTCTGAATTGTGAGATATGAACTCACAATAGCGTTATAAAGTCTGAATCGTGATATATTAACTAACAAAAGTGTTATAAAGTCTGAATCATGAGATATGAACTCACAATAGCATTATAAAGTCTGAATCGTGAGATATGATCTCACAATAGCGTTTAAAGTCTGAATCGTGAGATATGAACTCACAATAGTGTTATAAAGTCTGAATCGTGAGATATGAACTCAATAGTGTTATAAAGTCTGAATCGTGAGATATGAACTCACAATAGCGTTATAAAGTCTGAATCTTGAGATATGAACTCAATAGTGTTATAAAGTCTGAATCGTGAGATATGAACTCACAATAGCGTTATAAAGTCTGAATCGTGAGATATGAACTCACAATAGCATTATAAAGTCTGAATCGTTAGATATGAACTCACTATAGCGTTATGAAGTCAGAAGCGTGAGATATGAACTCTCAATAGTGTTATAAAGTCTGAATCGTGAGATATGAACTCAATAGCATTATAAAGTCTGAATCGTGAGATATGATCTCACAATAGCGTTATAAAGTCTGAATCGTGAGATATGAACTCACAATAGTGTTATAAAGTCTGAATCGTGAGATATGAACTCACAATAGCGTTATAAAGTCTGAATCGTGAGATATGAACTCACAATAGCGTTATAAAGTCTGAATCGTGAGATATGAACTCAATAGTGTTATAAAGTCTGAATTGTGAGATATGAACTCACAATAGTGTTATAAAGTCTGAATCGTGAGATATGAACTCAATATTGTTATAAAGTCTGAATCGTGAGATATGAACTCACAATAGCGTTATAAAGTCTGAATTGTGAGATATGAACTCACAATAGCGTTATAAAGTCTGAATCGTGATATATTAACTAACAAAAGTGTTATAAAGTCTGAATCATGCGATATGAACTCACAATAGCATTATAAAGTCTGAATCGTGAGATATGAACTCACAATAGCGTTATAAAGTCTGAATCTTGAGATATGAACTCAATAGCGTTATAAAGTCTGAATTGTGAGATATGAACTCACAATAGTGTTATAAAGTCTGAATCGTGAGATATGAACTCAATATTGTTATAAAGTCTGAATCGTGAGATATGAACTCACAATAGCGTTATAAAGTCTGAATTGTGAGATATGAACTCACAATAGCGTTATAAAGTCTGAATCGTGATATATTAACTAACAAAAGTGTTATAAAGTCTGAATCATGCGATATGAACTCACAATAGCATTATAAAGTCTGAATCGTGAGATATGAACTCACAATAGCGTTATGAAGTCAGAAGCGTGAGATATGAACTCACAATAGTGTTATAAAGTCTGAATCGTGATATATTAACTAACAAAAGTGTTATAAAGTCTGAATTATGAGATATGAACTCACAATAGCATTATAAAGTCTGAATCGTGAGATATGAACTCTCAATAGTGTTATAAAGTCTGAATCGTGAGATATGAACTCAATAGTGTTATAAAGTCTGAATCGTGAGATATGAACTCACAATAGCGTTATAAAGTCTGAATCTTGAGATATGAACTCAATAGTGTTATAAAGTCTGAATCGTGAGATATGAATTCACAATAGCGTTATAAAGTCTGAATCGTGAGATATGAACTCACAATAGCGTTATAAAGTCTGAATCGTGAGATATGAACTCAATAGTGTTATAAAGTCTGAATCGGGAGATATGAACTCACAATAGCGTTATAAAGTCTGAATCGTGAGATATGAACTCACAATAGTGTTATAAAGTCTGAATCGTGAAATATGAACTCACAATAGCGTTATAAAGTCTGAATCGTGAGATATGAACTCACAATAGTGTTATAAAGTCGGAGTCGTGAGATATGAACTCACAATAGCGTTATAAAGTCTGAATCGTGAGATATGAACTCACAATAGTGTTATAAAGTCTGAATCGTGAGATATGAACTCACAATAGCGTTATAAAGTCTGAATCGTGAGATATGAACTCAATAGTGTTATAAAGTCTGAATCGTGAGATATGAATTCACAATAGCGTTATAAAGTCTGAATCGTGAGATATGAACTCACAATAGCGTTATAAAGTCTGAATCGTGAGATATGAACTCAATAGTGTTATAAAGTCTGAATCGGGAGATATGAACTCACAATAGCGTTATAAAGTCTGAATCGTGAGATATGAACTCACAATAGTGTTATAAAGTCTGAATCGGGAGATATGAACTCACAATAGCGTTATAAAGTCTGAATCGTGAGATATGAACTCAATAGTGTTATAAAGTCTGAATCGGGAGATATGAACTCACAATAGCGTTATAAAGTCTGAATCGTGAGATATGAACTCAATAGTGTTATAAAGTCTGAATCGGGAGATATGAACTCTCAATAGTGTTATAAAGTCTGAATCGTGAGATATGAACTCACAATAGTGTTATAAAGTCTGAATCGTGAGATATGAACTCACAATAGCGTTATAAAGTCTGAATCGTGAGATATGAACTCACAATAGTGTTATAAAGTCGGAGTCGTGAGATATGAACTCACAATAGCGTTATAAAGTCTGAATCGTGAGATATGAACTCACAATAGTGTTATAAAGTCTGAATCGTGAGATATGAACTCACAATAGCGTTATAAAGTCTGAATCGTGAGATATGAACTCAATAGTGTTATAAAGTCTGAATCGTGAGATATGAACTCACAATAGCATTATAAAGTCTGAATCATGAGATATGAACTCACAATAGCGTTATAAAGTCTGAATCGTGAGATATGAACTCAATAGTGTTATAAAGTCTGAATCATGATATGAACTCACAATAGCATTATAAAGTCTGAATCGTGAGATATGAACTCACAATAGCGTTATAAAGTCTGAATCATGAGATATGAACTCACAATGGCGTTATAAAGTCGGAATCGTGAGATATGAACTCACAATAGTGTTATAAAGTCTGAATCGTGAGATATGAACTCACAATAGCGTTATAAAGTCTGAATCGTGAGATATGAACTCAATAGTGTTATAAAGTCTGAATCGGGAGATATGAACTCACAATAGCGTTATAAAGTCTGAATCGTGAGATATGAACTCAATAGTGTTATAAAGTCTGAATCGGGAGATATGAACTCTCAATAGTGTTATAAAGTCTGAATCGTGAGATATGAACTCACAATAGTGTTATAAAGTCTGAATCGTGAGATATGAACTCACAATAGCGTTATAAAGTCTGAATCGTGAGATATGAACTCACAATAGTGTTATAAAGTCGGAGTCGTGAGATATGAACTCACAATAGCGTTATAAAGTCTGAATCGTGAGATATGAACTCACAATAGTGTTATAAAGTCTGAATCGTGAGATATGAACTCACAATAGCGTTATAAAGTCTGAATCGTGAGATATGAACTCAATAGTGTTATAAAGTCTGAATCGTGAGATATGAACTCACAATAGCATTATAAAGTCTGAATCATGAGATATGAACTCACAATAGCGTTATAAAGTCTGAATCGTGAGATATGAACTCAATAGTGTTATAAAGTCTGAATCATGATATGAACTCACAATAGCATTATAAAGTCTGAATCGTGAGATATGAACTCACAATAGCGTTATAAAGTCTGAATCATGAGATATGAACTCACAATGGCGTTATAAAGTCTGAATCGTGAGATATGAACTCACAATAGTGTTATAAAGTCTGAATCGTGAGACATGAACTCACAATAGCGTTATAAAGTCTGAATCGTGAGAGATGAACTCACAATAGCGTTATAAAGTCTGAATCGTGAGATATGAACTCACAATAGCGTTATAAAGTCTGAATCATGAGATATGAACTCACAATGGCGTTATAAAGTCTGAATCGTGAGATATGAACTCACAATAGTGTTATAAAGTCTGAATCGTGAGATATGAACTCACAATGGCGTCATAAAATCTGAATCGTGAGATATGAACTCACAATAGCGTTATAAGGTCTGAATCGTGAGATATAAACTCAATAGTGTTATAAAGTCAGAATCGTGAGATATGAACTCACAATAGTGTTATAAAGTCTGAATCGTGAGATATAAACTCAATAGTGTTATAAAGTCTGAATCGTGAGATATGAACTCACAATAGCATTATAAAGTCTGAATCGTGAGATATGAACTCACAATAGTGTTATAAAGTCTGAATCGTGAGATATGAACTCACAATAGTGTTATAAAGTCTGAATCGTGAGATATGAACTCACAATAGCGTTATAAAGTCTGAATCGTGAGATATGAACTCACAATAGCGTTATAAGGTCTGATGGTGAGATATAAACTCAATAGTGTTATAAAGTCTGAATCGTGAGATATGAACTCACAATAGTGTTATAAAGTCTGAATCGTGAGATATTAACTCAATAGTGTTATAAAGTCTGAATCGTGAGATATGAACTCACAATAGCATTATAAAGTCTGAATCGTGAGATATGAACTCACAATAGTTTTATAAAGTCTGAATCGTGAGATATGAACTCAATAGCGTTATAAAGTCTGAAGCATGAGATATGAACTCACAATAGCGTTATAAAGTCTGAATCGTGAGATATGAACTCACAATAGTGTTATAAAGTCTGAATCGTGAGATATGAACTCACAATAGTGTTATAAAGTCTGAATCGTGAGATATGAACTCACAATAGCGTTATAAAGTCTGAATCGTGAGATATGAACTCACAATAGTGTTATAAAGTCTGAATCGTGAGATATGAACTCACAATAGCATTATAAAGTCTGAATCGTGAGATATGAACTCACAATAGTGTTATAAAGTCTGAATCGTGAGATATGAACTCAATAGTGTTATAAAGTCTGAATCATGATATGAACTCACAATAGCATTATAAAGTCTGAATCGTGAGATATGAACTCACAATAGCGTTATAAAGTCTGAATCATGAGATATGAACTCACAATGGCGTTATAAAGTCTGAATCGTGAGATATGAACTCACAATAGTGTTATAAAGTCTGAATCGTGAGATATGAACTCACAATAGCGTTATAAAGTCTGAATCGTGAGATATGAACTCAATAGTGTTATAAAGTCTGAATCGGGAGATATGAACTCACAATAGCGTTATAAAGTCTGAATCGTGAGATATGAACTCAATAGTGTTATAAAGTCTGAATCGGGAGATATGAACTCTCAATAGTGTTATAAAGTCTGAATCGTGAGATATGAACTCACAATAGTGTTATAAAGTCTGAATCGTGAGATATGAACTCACAATAGCGTTATAAAGTCTGAATCGTGAGATATGAACTCACAATAGTGTTATAAAGTCGGAGTCGTGAGATATGAACTCACAATAGCGTTATAAAGTCTGAATCGTGAGATATGAACTCACAATAGTGTTATAAAGTCTGAATCGTGAGATATGAACTCACAATAGCGTTATAAAGTCTGAATCGTGAGATATAAACTCAATAGTGTTATAAAGTCTGAATCGTGAGATATGAACTCACAATAGCATTATAAAGTCTGAATCATGAGATATGAACTCACAATAGCGTTATAAAGTCTGAATCGTGAGATATGAACTCAATAGTGTTATAAAGTCTGAATCATGATATGAACTCACAATAGCATTATAAAGTCTGAATCGTGAGATATGAACTCACAATAGCGTTATAAAGTCTGAATCATGAGATATGAACTCACAATGGCGTTATAAAGTCTGAATCGTGAGATATGAACTCACAATAGTGTTATAAAGTCTGAATCGTGAGACATGAACTCACAATAGCGTTATAAAGTCTGAATCGTGAGAGATGAACTCACAATAGCGTTATAAAGTCTGAATCGTGAGATATGAACTCACAATAGCGTTATAAAGTCTGAATCATGAGATATGAACTCACAATGGCGTTATAAAGTCTGAATCGTGAGATATGAACTCACAATAGTGTTATAAAGTCTGAATCGTGAGATATGAACTCACAATGGCGTCATAAAATCTGAATCGTGAGATATGAACTCACAATAGCGTTATAAGGTCTGAATCGTGAGATATAAACTCAATAGTGTTATAAAGTCTGAATCGTGAGATATGAACTCACAATAGTGTTATAAAGTCTGAATCGTGAGATATAAACTCAATAGTGTTATAAAGTCTGAATCGTGAGATATGAACTCACAATAGCATTATAAAGTCTGAATCGTGAGATATGAACTCACAATAGTGTTATAAAGTCTGAATCGTGAGATATGAACTCACAATAGTGTTATAAAGTCTGAATCGTGAGATATGAACTCACAATAGCGTTATAAAGTCTGAATCGTGAGATATGAACTCACAATAGCGTTATAAGGTCTGATGGTGAGATATAAACTCAATAGTGTTATAAAGTCTGAATCGTGAGATATGAACTCACAATAGTGTTATAAAGTCTGAATCGTGAGATATTAACTCAATAGTGTTATAAAGTCTGAATCGTGAGATATGAACTCACAATAGCATTATAAAGTCTGAATCGTGAGATATGAACTCACAATAGTTTTATAAAGTCTGAATCGTGAGATATGAACTCAATAGCGTTATAAAGTCTGAAGCATGAGATATGAACTCACAATAGCGTTATAAAGTCTGAATCGTGAGATATGAACTCACAATAGTGTTATAAAGTCTGAATCGTGAGATATGAACTCACAATAGTGTTATAAAGTCTGAATCGTGAGATATGAACTCACAATAGCGTTATAAAGTCTGAATCGTGAGATATGAACTCACAATAGTGTTATAAAGTCTGAATCGTGAGATATGAACTCACAATAGCATTATAAAGTCTGAATCGTGAGATATGAACTCACAATAGTGTTATAAAGTCTGAATCGTGAGATATGAACTCACAATAGTGTTATAAAGTCTGAATCGTGAGATATGAACTCACAATAGCGTTATAAGGTCTGATGGTGAGATATAAACTCAATAGTGTTATAAAGTCTGAATCGTGAGATATGAACTCACAATAGTGTTATAAAGTCTGAATCGTGAGATATTAACTCAATAGTGTTATAAAGTCTGAATCGTGAGATATGAACTCACAATAGCATTATAAAGTCTGAATCGTGAGATATGAACTCACAATAGTTTTATAAAGTCTGAATCGTGAGATATGAACTCAATAGCGTTATAAAGTCTGAAGCATGAGATATGAACTCACAATAGCGTTATAAAGTCTGAATCGTGAGATATGAACTCAATAGTGTTATAAAGTCTGAAGCATGAGATATGAACTCACAATAGCGTTATAAAGTCTGAATCGTGAGATATGAACTCAATAGTGTTATAAAGTCTGAATCGTGAGATATGAACTCACAATAGCATTATAAAGTCTGAATCGTGAGATATGAACTCAATAGCGTTATAAAGTCTGAATCGTGAGATATGAACTCAATAGTGTTATAAAGTCTGAATCGTGAGATATGAACTCAATAGCGTTATAAAGTCTGAAGCATGAGATATGAACTCACAATAGCGTTATAAAGTCTGAATCGTGAGATATGAACTCACAATAGTGTTATAAAGTCTGAATCGTGAGATATGAACTCACAATAGCATTATAAAGTCTGAATCGTGAGATATGAACTCACAATAGTGTTATAAAGTCTGAATCGTGAGATATGAACTCAATAGTGTTATAAAGTCTGAATCATGATATGAACTCACAATAGCATTATAAAGTCTGAATCGTGAGATATGAACTCACAATAGCGTTATAAAGTCTGAATCATGAGATATGAACTCACAATGGCGTTATAAAGTCTGAATCGTGAGATATGAACTCACAATAGTGTTATAAAGTCTGAATCGTGAGATATGAACTCACAATAGCGTTATAAAGTCTGAATCGTGAGATATGAACTCAATAGTGTTATAAAGTCTGAATCGGGAGATATGAACTCACAATAGCGTTATAAAGTCTGAATCGTGAGATATGAACTCAATAGTGTTATAAAGTCTGAATCGGGAGATATGAACTCTCAATAGTGTTATAAAGTCTGAATCGTGAGATATGAACTCACAATAGTGTTATAAAGTCTGAATCGTGAGATATGAACTCACAATAGCGTTATAAAGTCTGAATCGTGAGATATGAACTCACAATAGTGTTATAAAGTCGGAGTCGTGAGATATGAACTCACAATAGCGTTATAAAGTCTGAATCGTGAGATATGAACTCACAATAGTGTTATAAAGTCTGAATCGTGAGATATGAACTCACAATAGCGTTATAAAGTCTGAATCGTGAGATATGAACTCAATAGTGTTATAAAGTCTGAATCGTGAGATATGAACTCACAATAGCATTATAAAGTCTGAATCATGAGATATGAACTCACAATAGTGTTATAAAGTCTGAATCGTGAGATATGAACTCACAATAGCGTTATAAAGTCTGAATCGTGAGATATGAACTCAATAGTGTTATAAAGTCTGAATCATGATATGAACTCACAATAGCATTATAAAGTCTGAATCGTGAGATATGAACTCACAATAGCGTTATAAAGTCTGAATCATGAGATATGAACTCACAATGGCGTTATAAAGTCTGAATCGTGAGATATGAACTCACAATAGTGTTATAAAGTCTGAATCGTGAGATATGAACTCACAATAGCGTTATAAAGTCTGAATCGTGAGATATGAACTCAATAGTGTTATAAAGTCTGAATCGGGAGATATGAACTCACAATAGCGTTATAAAGTCTGAATCGTGAGATATGAACTCAATAGTGTTATAAAGTCTGAATCGGGAGATATGAACTCTCAATAGTGTTATAAAGTCTGAATCGTGAGATATGAACTCACAATAGTGTTATAAAGTCTGAATCGTGAGATATGAACTCACAATAGCGTTATAAAGTCTGAATCGTGAGATATGAACTCACAATAGTGTTATAAAGTCGGAGTCGTGAGATATGAACTCACAATAGCGTTATAAAGTCTGAATCGTGAGATATGAACTCACAATAGTGTTATAAAGTCTGAATCGTGAGATATGAACTCACAATAGCGTTATAAAGTCTGAATCGTGAGATATGAACTCAATAGTGTTATAAAGTCTGAATCGTGAGATATGAACTCACAATAGCATTATAAAGTCTGAATCATGAGATATGAACTCACAATAGCGTTATAAAGTCTGAATCGTGAGATATGAACTCAATAGTGTTATAAAGTCTGAATCATGATATGAACTCACAATAGCATTATAAAGTCTGAATCGTGAGATATGAACTCACAATAGCGTTATAAAGTCTGAATCATGAGATATGAACTCACAATGGCGTTATAAAGTCTGAATCGTGAGATATGAACTCACAATAGTGTTATAAAGTCTGAATCGTGAGACATGAACTCACAATAGCGTTATAAAGTCTGAATCGTGAGAGATGAACTCACAATAGCGTTATAAAGTCTGAATCGTGAGATATGAACTCACAATAGCGTTATAAAGTCTGAATCATGAGATATGAACTCACAATGGCGTTATAAAGTCTGAATCGTGAGATATGAACTCACAATAGTGTTATAAAGTCTGAATCGTGAGATATGAACTCACAATGGTGTCATAAAATCTGAATCGTGAGATATGAACTCACAATAGCGTTATAAGGTCTGAATCGTGAGATATAAACTCAATAGTGTTATAAAGTCTGAATCGTGAGATATGAACTCACAATAGTGTTATAAAGTCTGAATCGTGAGATATAAACTCAATAGTGTTATAAAGTCTGAATCGTGAGATATGAACTCACAATAGCATTATAAAGTCTGAATCGTGAGATATGAACTCACAATAGTGTTATAAAGTCTGAATCGTGAGATATGAACTCACAATAGTGTTATAAAGTCTGAATCGTGAGATATGAACTCACAATAGCGTTATAAAGTCTGAATCGTGAGATATGAACTCACAATAGCGTTATAAGGTCTGATGGTGAGATATAAACTCAATAGTGTTATAAAGTCTGAATCGTGAGATATGAACTCACAATAGTGTTATAAAGTCTGAATCGTGAGATATTAACTCAATAGTGTTATAAAGTCTGAATCGTGAGATATGAACTCACAATAGCATTATAAAGTCTGAATCGTGAGATATGAACTCACAATAGTTTTATAAAGTCTGAATCGTGAGATATGAACTCAATAGCGTTATAAAGTCTGAAGCATGAGATATGAACTCACAATAGCGTTATAAAGTCTGAATCGTGAGATATGAACTCACAATAGTGTTATAAAGTCTGAATCGTGAGATATGAACTCACAATAGTGTTATAAAGTCTGAATCGTGAGATATGAACTCACAATAGCGTTATAAAGTCTGAATCGTGAGATATGAACTCACAATAGTGTTATAAAGTCTGAATCGTGAGATATGAACTCACAATAGCATTATAAAGTCTGAATCGTGAGATATGAACTCACAATAGTGTTATAAAGTCTGAATCGTGAGATATGAACTCACAATAGTGTTATAAAGTCTGAATCGTGAGATATGAACTCACAATAGCGTTATAAAGTCTGAATCGTGAGATATGAACTCACAATAGCGTTATAAGGTCTGATGGTGAGATATAAACTCAATAGTGTTATAAAGTCTGAATCGTGAGATATGAACTCACAATAGTGTTATAAAGTCTGAATCGTGAGATATTAACTCAATAGTGTTATAAAGTCTGAATCGTGAGATATGAACTCACAATAGCATTATAAAGTCTGAATCGTGAGATATGAACTCACAATAGTTTTATAAAGTCTGAATCGTGAGATATGAACTCAATAGCGTTATAAAGTCTGAAGCATGAGATATGAACTCACAATAGCGTTATAAAGTCTGAATCGTGAGATATGAACTCAATAGTGTTATAAAGTCTGAAGCATGAGATATGAACTCACAATAGCGTTATAAAGTCTGAATCGTGAGATATGAACTCAATAGTGTTATAAAGTCTGAATCGTGAGATATGAACTCACAATAGCATTATAAAGTCTGAATCGTGAGATATGAACTCAATAGCGTTATAAAGTCTGAATCGTGAGATATGAACTCAATAGTGTTATAAAGTCTGAATCGTGAGATATGAACTCAATAGCGTTATAAAGTCTGAAGCATGAGATATGAACTCACAATAGCGTTATAAAGTCTGAATCGTGAGATATGAACTCACAATAGTGTTATAAAGTCTGAATCGTGAGATATGAACTCACAATAGCATTATAAAGTCTGAATCGTGAGATATGAACTCACAATAGTGTTATAAAGTCTGAATCGTGAGATATGAACTCAATAGTGTTATAAAGTCGGAGTCGTGAGATATGAACTCACAATAGCGTTATAAAGTCTGAATCGTGAGATATGAACTCACAATAGTGTTATAAAGTCTGAATCGTGAGATATGAACTCACAATAGCGTTATAAAGTCTGAATCGTGAGATATGAACTCAATAGTGTTATAAAGTCTGAATCGTGAGATATGAATTCACAATAGCGTTATAAAGTCTGAATCGTGAGATATGAACTCACAATAGCGTTATAAAGTCTGAATCGTGAGATATGAACTCAATAGTGTTATAAAGTCTGAATCGGGAGATATGAACTCACAATAGCGTTATAAAGTCTGAATCGTGAGATATGAACTCACAATAGTGTTATAAAGTCTGAATCGGGAGATATGAACTCACAATAGCGTTATAAAGTCTGAATCGTGAGATATGAACTCAATAGTGTTATAAAGTCTGAATCGGGAGATATGAACTCACAATAGCGTTATAAAGTCTGAATCGTGAGATATGAACTCAATAGTGTTATAAAGTCTGAATCGTGAGATATGAACTCACAATAGTGTTATAAAGTCTGAATCGTGAGATATGAACTCACAATAGCGTTATAAAGTCTGAATCGTGAGATATGAACTCACAATAGTGTTATAAAGTCGGAGTCGTGAGATATGAACTCACAATAGCGTTATAAAGTCTGAATCGTGAGATATGAACTCACAATAGTGTTATAAAGTCTGAATCGTGAGATATGAACTCACAATAGCGTTATAAAGTCTGAATCGTGAGATATGAACTCAATAGTGTTATAAAGTCTGAATCGTGAGATATGAACTCACAATAGCATTATAAAGTCTGAATCATGAGATATGAACTCACAATAGCGTTATAAAGTCTGAATCGTGAGATATGAACTCAATAGTGTTATAAAGTCTGAATCATGATATGAACTCACAATAGCATTATAAAGTCTGAATCGTGAGATATGAACTCACAATAGCGTTATAAAGTCTGAATCATGAGATATGAACTCACAATGGCGTTATAAAGTCTGAATCGTGAGATATGAACTCACAATAGTGTTATAAAGTCTGAATCGTGAGATATGAACTCACAATAGCGTTATAAAGTCTGAATCGTGAGATATGAACTCAATAGTGTTATAAAGTCTGAATCGGGAGATATGAACTCACAATAGCGTTATAAAGTCTGAATCGTGAGATATGAACTCAATAGTGTTATAAAGTCTGAATCGGGAGATATGAACTCTCAATAGTGTTATAAAGTCTGAATCGTGAGATATGAACTCACAATAGTGTTATAAAGTCTGAATCGTGAGATATGAACTCACAATAGCGTTATAAAGTCTGAATCGTGAGATATGAACTCACAATAGTGTTATAAAGTCGGAGTCGTGAGATATGAACTCACAATAGCGTTATAAAGTCTGAATCGTGAGATATGAACTCACAATAGTGTTATAAAGTCTGAATCGTGAGATATGAACTCACAATAGCGTTATAAAGTCTGAATCGTGAGATATGAACTCAATAGTGTTATAAAGTCTGAATCGTGAGATATGAACTCACAATAGCATTATAAAGTCTGAATCATGAGATATGAACTCACAATAGCGTTATAAAGTCTGAATCGTGAGATATGAACTCAATAGTGTTATAAAGTCTGAATCATGATATGAACTCACAATAGCATTATAAAGTCTGAATCGTGAGATATGAACTCACAATAGCGTTATAAAGTCTGAATCATGAGATATGAACTCACAATGGCGTTATAAAGTCTGAATCGTGAGATATGAACTCACAATAGTGTTATAAAGTCTGAATCGTGAGACATGAACTCACAATAGCGTTATAAAGTCTGAATCGTGAGAGATGAACTCACAATAGCGTTATAAAGTCTGAATCGTGAGATATGAACTCACAATAGCGTTATAAAGTCTGAATCATGAGATATGAACTCACAATGGCGTTATAAAGTCTGAATCGTGAGATATGAACTCACAATAGTGTTATAAAGTCTGAATCGTGAGATATGAACTCACAATGGCGTCATAAAATCTGAATCGTGAGATATGAACTCACAATAGCGTTATAAGGTCTGAATCGTGAGATATAAACTCAATAGTGTTATAAAGTCTGAATCGTGAGATATGAACTCACAATAGTGTTATAAAGTCTGAATCGTGAGATATAAACTCAATAGTGTTATAAAGTCTGAATCGTGAGATATGAACTCACAATAGCATTATAAAGTCTGAATCGTGAGATATGAACTCACAATAGTGTTATAAAGTCTGAATCGTGAGATATGAACTCACAATAGTGTTATAAAGTCTGAATCGTGAGATATGAACTCACAATAGCGTTATAAAGTCTGAATCGTGAGATATGAACTCACAATAGCGTTATAAGGTCTGATGGTGAGATATAAACTCAATAGTGTTATAAAGTCTGAATCGTGAGATATGAACTCACAATAGTGTTATAAAGTCTGAATCGTGAGATATTAACTCAATAGTGTTATAAAGTCTGAATCGTGAGATATGAACTCACAATAGCATTATAAAGTCTGAATCGTGAGATATGAACTCACAATAGTTTTATAAAGTCTGAATCGTGAGATATGAACTCAATAGCGTTATAAAGTCTGAAGCATGAGATATGAACTCACAATAGCGTTATAAAGTCTGAATCGTGAGATATGAACTCACAATAGTGTTATAAAGTCTGAATCGTGAGATATGAACTCACAATAGTGTTATAAAGTCTGAATCGTGAGATATGAACTCACAATAGCGTTATAAAGTCTGAATCGTGAGATATGAACTCACAATAGTGTTATAAAGTCTGAATCGTGAGATATGAACTCACAATAGCATTATAAAGTCTGAATCGTGAGATATGAACTCACAATAGTGTTATAAAGTCTGAATCGTGAGATATGAACTCAATAGTGTTATAAAGTCTGAATCATGATATGAACTCACAATAGCATTATAAAGTCTGAATCGTGAGATATGAACTCACAATAGCGTTATAAAGTCTGAATCATGAGATATGAACTCACAATGGCGTTATAAAGTCTGAATCGTGAGATATGAACTCACAATAGTGTTATAAAGTCTGAATCGTGAGATATGAACTCACAATAGCGTTATAAAGTCTGAATCGTGAGATATGAACTCAATAGTGTTATAAAGTCTGAATCGGGAGATATGAACTCACAATAGCGTTATAAAGTCTGAATCGTGAGATATGAACTCAATAGTGTTATAAAGTCTGAATCGGGAGATATGAACTCTCAATAGTGTTATAAAGTCTGAATCGTGAGATATGAACTCACAATAGTGTTATAAAGTCTGAATCGTGAGATATGAACTCACAATAGCGTTATAAAGTCTGAATCGTGAGATATGAACTCACAATAGTGTTATAAAGTCGGAGTCGTGAGATATGAACTCACAATAGCGTTATAAAGTCTGAATCGTGAGATATGAACTCACAATAGTGTTATAAAGTCTGAATCGTGAGATATGAACTCACAATAGCGTTATAAAGTCTGAATCGTGAGATATAAACTCAATAGTGTTATAAAGTCTGAATCGTGAGATATGAACTCACAATAGCATTATAAAGTCTGAATCATGAGATATGAACTCACAATAGCGTTATAAAGTCTGAATCGTGAGATATGAACTCAATAGTGTTATAAAGTCTGAATCATGATATGAACTCACAATAGCATTATAAAGTCTGAATCGTGAGATATGAACTCACAATAGCGTTATAAAGTCTGAATCATGAGATATGAACTCACAATGGCGTTATAAAGTCTGAATCGTGAGATATGAACTCACAATAGTGTTATAAAGTCTGAATCGTGAGACATGAACTCACAATAGCGTTATAAAGTCTGAATCGTGAGAGATGAACTCACAATAGCGTTATAAAGTCTGAATCGTGAGATATGAACTCACAATAGCGTTATAAAGTCTGAATCATGAGATATGAACTCACAATGGCGTTATAAAGTCTGAATCGTGAGATATGAACTCACAATAGTGTTATAAAGTCTGAATCGTGAGATATGAACTCACAATGGCGTCATAAAATCTGAATCGTGAGATATGAACTCACAATAGCGTTATAAGGTCTGAATCGTGAGATATAAACTCAATAGTGTTATAAAGTCTGAATCGTGAGATATGAACTCACAATAGTGTTATAAAGTCTGAATCGTGAGATATAAACTCAATAGTGTTATAAAGTCTGAATCGTGAGATATGAACTCACAATAGCATTATAAAGTCTGAATCGTGAGATATGAACTCACAATAGTGTTATAAAGTCTGAATCGTGAGATATGAACTCACAATAGTGTTATAAAGTCTGAATCGTGAGATATGAACTCACAATAGCGTTATAAAGTCTGAATCGTGAGATATGAACTCACAATAGTGTTATAAGGTCTGATGGTGAGATATAAACTCAATAGTGTTATAAAGTCTGAATCGTGAGATATGAACTCACAATAGTGTTATAAAGTCTGAATCGTGAGATATTAACTCAATAGTGTTATAAAGTCTGAATCGTGAGATATGAACTCACAATAGCATTATAAAGTCTGAATCGTGAGATATGAACTCACAATAGTTTTATAAAGTCTGAATCGTGAGATATGAACTCAATAGCGTTATAAAGTCTGAAGCATGAGATATGAACTCACAATAGCGTTATAAAGTCTGAATCGTGAGATATGAACTCACAATAGTGTTATAAAGTCTGAATCGTGAGATATGAACTCACAATAGTGTTATAAAATCTGAATCGTGAGATATGAACTCACAATAGCGTTATAAAGTCTGAATCGTGAGATATGAACTCACAATAGTGTTATAAAGTCTGAATCGTGAGATATGAACTCACAATAGCATTATAAAGTCTGAATCGTGAGATATGAACTCACAATAGTGTTATAAAGTCTGAATCGTGAGATATGAACTCACAATAGTGTTATAAAGTCTGAATCGTGAGATATGAACTCACAATAGCGTTATAAAGTCTGAATCGTGAGATATGAACTCACAATAGCGTTATAAGGTCTGATGGTGAGATATAAACTCAATAGTGTTATAAAGTCTGAATCGTGAGATATGAACTCACAATAGTGTTATAAAGTCTGAATCGTGAGATATTAACTCAATAGTGTTATAAAGTCTGAATCGTGAGATATGAACTCACAATAGCATTATAAAGTCTGAATCGTGAGATATGAACTCACAATAGTTTTATAAAGTCTGAATCGTGAGATATGAACTCAATAGCGTTATAAAGTCTGAAGCATGAGATATGAACTCACAATAGCGTTATAAAGTCTGAATCGTGAGATATGAACTCAATAGTGTTATAAAGTCTGAAGCATGAGATATGAACTCACAATAGCGTTATAAAGTCTGAATCGTGAGATATGAACTCAATAGTGTTATAAAGTCTGAATCGTGAGATATGAACTCACAATAGCATTATAAAGTCTGAATCGTGAGATATGAACTCACAATAGTGTTATAAAGTCTGAATCGTGAGATATGAACTCAATAGTGTTATAAAGTCTGAATCGTGAGATATGAACTCAATAGCGTTATAAAGTCTGAAGCATGAGATATGAACTCACAATAGCGTTATAAAGTCTGAATCATGAGATATGAACTCACAATAGTGTTATAAAGTCTGAATCGTGAGATATGAACTCACAATAGCATTATAAAGTCTGAATCGTGAGATATGAACTCACAATAGTGTTATAAAGTCTGAATCGTGAGATATGAACTCAATAGTGTTATAAAGTCTGAATCGGGAGATATGAACTCACAATAGCGTTATAAAGTCTGAATCGTGAGATATGAACTCAATAGTGTTATAAAGTCTGAATCGGGAGATATGAACTCTCAATAGTGTTATAAAGTCTGAATCGTGAGATATGAACTCACAATAGTGTTATAAAGTCTGAATCGTGAGATATGAACTCACAATAGCGTTATAAAGTCTGAATCGTGAGATATGAACTCACAATAGTGTTATAAAGTCGGAGTCGTGAGATATGAACTCACAATAGCGTTATAAAGTCTGAATCGTGAGATATGAACTCACAATAGTGTTATAAAGTCTGAATCGTGAGATATGAACTCACAATAGCGTTATAAAGTCTGAATCGTGAGATATGAACTCAATAGTGTTATAAAGTCTGAATCGTGAGATATGAACTCACAATAGCATTATAAAGTCTGAATCATGAGATATGAACTCACAATAGTGTTATAAAGTCTGAATCGTGAGATATGAACTCACAATAGCGTTATAAAGTCTGAATCGTGAGATATGAACTCAATAGTGTTATAAAGTCTGAATCATGATATGAACTCACAATAGCATTATAAAGTCTGAATCGTGAGATATGAACTCACAATAGCGTTATAAAGTCTGAATCATGAGATATGAACTCACAATGGCGTTATAAAGTCTGAATCGTGAGATATGAACTCACAATAGTGTTATAAAGTCTGAATCGTGAGATATGAACTCACAATAGCGTTATAAAGTCTGAATCGTGAGATATGAACTCAATAGTGTTATAAAGTCTGAATCGGGAGATATGAACTCACAATAGCGTTATAAAGTCTGAATCGTGAGATATGAACTCAATAGTGTTATAAAGTCTGAATCGGGAGATATGAACTCTCAATAGTGTTATAAAGTCTGAATCGTGAGATATGAACTCACAATAGTGTTATAAAGTCTGAATCGTGAGATATGAACTCACAATAGCGTTATAAAGTCTGAATCGTGAGATATGAACTCACAATAGTGTTATAAAGTCGGAGTCGTGAGATATGAACTCACAATAGCGTTATAAAGTCTGAATCGTGAGATATGAACTCACAATAGTGTTATAAAGTCTGAATCGTGAGATATGAACTCACAATAGCGTTATAAAGTCTGAATCGTGAGATATGAACTCAATAGTGTTATAAAGTCTGAATCGTGAGATATGAACTCACAATAGCATTATAAAGTCTGAATCATGAGATATGAACTCACAATAGCGTTATAAAGTCTGAATCGTGAGATATGAACTCAATAGTGTTATAAAGTCTGAATCATGATATGAACTCACAATAGCATTATAAAGTCTGAATCGTGAGATATGAACTCACAATAGCGTTATAAAGTCTGAATCATGAGATATGAACTCACAATGGCGTTATAAAGTCTGAATCGTGAGATATGAACTCACAATAGTGTTATAAAGTCTGAATCGTGAGACATGAACTCACAATAGCGTTATAAAGTCTGAATCGTGAGAGATGAACTCACAATAGCGTTATAAAGTCTGAATCGTGAGATATGAACTCACAATAGCGTTATAAAGTCTGAATCATGAGATATGAACTCACAATGGCGTTATAAAGTCTGAATCGTGAGATATGAACTCACAATAGTGTTATAAAGTCTGAATCGTGAGATATGAACTCACAATGGTGTCATAAAATCTGAATCGTGAGATATGAACTCACAATAGCGTTATAAGGTCTGAATCGTGAGATATAAACTCAATAGTGTTATAAAGTCTGAATCGTGAGATATGAACTCACAATAGTGTTATAAAGTCTGAATCGTGAGATATAAACTCAATAGTGTTATAAAGTCTGAATCGTGAGATATGAACTCACAATAGCATTATAAAGTCTGAATCGTGAGATATGAACTCACAATAGTGTTATAAAGTCTGAATCGTGAGATATGAACTCACAATAGTGTTATAAAGTCTGAATCGTGAGATATGAACTCACAATAGCGTTATAAAGTCTGAATCGTGAGATATGAACTCACAATAGCGTTATAAGGTCTGATGGTGAGATATAAACTCAATAGTGTTATAAAGTCTGAATCGTGAGATATGAACTCACAATAGTGTTATAAAGTCTGAATCGTGAGATATTAACTCAATAGTGTTATAAAGTCTGAATCGTGAGATATGAACTCACAATAGCATTATAAAGTCTGAATCGTGAGATATGAACTCACAATAGTTTTATAAAGTCTGAATCGTGAGATATGAACTCAATAGCGTTATAAAGTCTGAAGCATGAGATATGAACTCACAATAGCGTTATAAAGTCTGAATCGTGAGATATGAACTCACAATAGTGTTATAAAGTCTGAATCGTGAGATATGAACTCACAATAGTGTTATAAAGTCTGAATCGTGAGATATGAACTCACAATAGCGTTATAAAGTCTGAATCGTGAGATATGAACTCACAATAGTGTTATAAAGTCTGAATCGTGAGATATGAACTCACAATAGCATTATAAAGTCTGAATCGTGAGATATGAACTCACAATAGTGTTATAAAGTCTGAATCGTGAGATATGAACTCACAATAGTGTTATAAAGTCTGAATCGTGAGATATGAACTCACAATAGCGTTATAAAGTCTGAATCGTGAGATATGAACTCACAATAGCGTTATAAGGTCTGATGGTGAGATATAAACTCAATAGTGTTATAAAGTCTGAATCGTGAGATATGAACTCACAATAGTGTTATAAAGTCTGAATCGTGAGATATTAACTCAATAGTGTTATAAAGTCTGAATCGTGAGATATGAACTCACAATAGCATTATAAAGTCTGAATCGTGAGATATGAACTCACAATAGTTTTATAAAGTCTGAATCGTGAGATATGAACTCAATAGCGTTATAAAGTCTGAAGCATGAGATATGAACTCACAATAGCGTTATAAAGTCTGAATCGTGAGATATGAACTCAATAGTGTTATAAAGTCTGAAGCATGAGATATGAACTCACAATAGCGTTATAAAGTCTGAATCGTGAGATATGAACTCAATAGTGTTATAAAGTCTGAATCGTGAGATATGAACTCACAATAGCATTATAAAGTCTGAATCGTGAGATATGAACTCAATAGCGTTATAAAGTCTGAATCGTGAGATATGAACTCAATAGTGTTATAAAGTCTGAATCGTGAGATATGAACTCAATAGCGTTATAAAGTCTGAAGCATGAGATATGAACTCACAATAGCGTTATAAAGTCTGAATCGTGAGATATGAACTCACAATAGTGTTATAAAGTCTGAATCGTGAGATATGAACTCACAATAGCATTATAAAGTCTGAATCGTGAGATATGAACTCACAATAGTGTTATAAAGTCTGAATCGTGAGATATGAACTCAATAGTGTTATAAAGTCTGAATCATGATATGAACTCACAATAGCATTATAAAGTCTGAATCGTGAGATATGAACTCACAATAGCGTTATAAAGTCTGAATCATGAGATATGAACTCACAATGGCGTTATAAAGTCTGAATCGTGAGATATGAACTCACAATAGTGTTATAAAGTCTGAATCGTGAGATATGAACTCACAATAGCGTTATAAAGTCTGAATCGTGAGATATGAACTCAATAGTGTTATAAAGTCTGAATCGGGAGATATGAACTCACAATAGCGTTATAAAGTCTGAATCGTGAGATATGAACTCAATAGTGTTATAAAGTCTGAATCGGGAGATATGAACTCTCAATAGTGTTATAAAGTCTGAATCGTGAGATATGAACTCACAATAGTGTTATAAAGTCTGAATCGTGAGATATGAACTCACAATAGCGTTATAAAGTCTGAATCGTGAGATATGAACTCACAATAGTGTTATAAAGTCGGAGTCGTGAGATATGAACTCACAATAGCGTTATAAAGTCTGAATCGTGAGATATGAACTCACAATAGTGTTATAAAGTCTGAATCGTGAGATATGAACTCACAATAGCGTTATAAAGTCTGAATCGTGAGATATGAACTCAATAGTGTTATAAAGTCTGAATCGTGAGATATGAACTCACAATAGCATTATAAAGTCTGAATCATGAGATATGAACTCACAATAGTGTTATAAAGTCTGAATCGTGAGATATGAACTCACAATAGCGTTATAAAGTCTGAATCGTGAGATATGAACTCAATAGTGTTATAAAGTCTGAATCGTGAGATATGAACTCACAATAGCATTATAAAGTCTGAATCATGAGATATGAACTCACAATAGTGTTATAAAGTCTGAATCGTGAGATATGAACTCACAATAGTGTTATAAAGTCTGAATCGTGAGATATGAACTCACAATAGCGTTATAAAGTCTGAATCGTGAGATATGAACTCAATAGTGTTATAAAGTCTGAATCGTGAGATATGAACTCAATAGTGTTATAAAGTCTGAATCATGATATGAACTCACAATAGCATTATAAAGTCTGAATCGTGAGATATGAACTCACAATAGCGTTATAAAGTCTGAATCATGAGATATGAACTCACAATGGCGTTATAAAGTCTGAATCGTGAGATATGAACTCACAATAGTGTTATAAAGTCTGAATCGTGAGACATGAACTCACAATAGCGTTATAAAGTCTGAATCGTGAGAGATGAACTCACAATAGCGTTATAAAGTCTGAATCGTGAGATATGAACTCACAATAGCGTTATAAAGTCTGAATCATGAGATATGAACTCACAATGGCGTTATAAAGTCTGAATCGTGAGATATGAACTCACAATAGTGTTATAAAGTCTGAATCGTGAGATATGAACTCACAATGGCGTCATAAAATCTGAATCGTGAGATATGAACTCACAATAGCGTTATAAGGTCTGAATCGTGAGATATAAACTCAATAGTGTTATAAAGTCTGAATCGTGAGATATGAACTCACAATAGTGTTATAAAGTCTGAATCGTGAGATATAAACTCAATAGTGTTATAAAGTCTGAATCGTGAGATATGAACTCACAATAGCATTATAAAGTCTGAATCGTGAGATATGAACTCACAATAGTGTTATAAAGTCTGAATCGTGAGATATGAACTCACAATAGTGTAATAAAGTCTGAATCGTGAGATATGAACTCACAATAGCGTTATAAAGTCTGAATCGTGAGATATGAACTCACAATAGCGTTATAAGGTCTGATGGTGAGATATAAACTCAATAGTGTTATAAAGTCTGAATCGTGAGATATGAACTCACAATAGTGTTATAAAGTCTGAATCGTGAGATATTAACTCAATAGTGTTATAAAGTCTGAATCGTGAGATATGAACTCACAATAGCATTATAAAGTCTGAATCGTGAGATATGAACTCACAATAGTTTTATAAAGTCTGAATCGTGAGATATGAACTCAATAGCGTTATAAAGTCTGAAGCATGAGATATGAACTCACAATAGCGTTATAAAGTCTGAATCGTGAGATATGAACTCACAATAGTGTTATAAAGTCTGAATCGTGAGATATGAACTCACAATAGTGTTATAAAGTCTGAATCGTGAGATATGAACTCACAATAGCGTTATAAAGTCTGAATCGTGAGATATGAACTCACAATAGTGTTATAAAGTCTGAATCGTGAGATATGAACTCACAATAGCATTATAAAGTCTGAATCGTGAGATATGAACTCACAATAGTGTTATAAAGTCTGAATCGTGAGATATGAACTCACAATAGTGTTATAAAGTCTGAATCGTGAGATATGAACTCACAATAGCGTTATAAAGTCTGAATCGTGAGATATGAACTCACAATAGCGTTATAAGGTCTGATGGTGAGATATAAACTCAATAGTGTTATAAAGTCTGAATCGTGAGATATGAACTCACAATAGTGTTATAAAGTCTGAATCGTGAGATATTAACTCAATAGTGTTATAAAGTCTGAATCGTGAGATATGAACTCACAATAGCATTATAAAGTCTGAATCGTGAGATATGAACTCACAATAGTTTTATAAAGTCTGAATCGTGAGATATGAACTCAATAGCGTTATAAAGTCTGAAGCATGAGATATGAACTCACAATAGCGTTATAAAGTCTGAATCGTGAGATATGAACTCAATAGTGTTATAAAGTCTGAAGCATGAGATATGAACTCACAATAGCGTTATAAAGTCTGAATCGTGAGATATGAACTCAATAGTGTTATAAAGTCTGAATCGTGAGATATGAACTCACAATAGCATTATAAAGTCTGAATCGTGAGATATGAACTCAATAGCGTTATAAAGTCTGAATCGTGAGATATGAACTCAATAGTGTTATAAAGTCTGAATCGTGAGATATGAACTCAATAGCGTTATAAAGTCTGAAGCATGAGATATGAACTCACAATAGCGTTATAAAGTCTGAATCGTGAGATATGAACTCAATAGCGTTATAAAGTCTGAAGCATGAGATATAGAATATGGTAATTACTTTTTACTTGATGGTTACACCTCATGACACTTTAGAAGCATTACATTTAATCTGACATTCTCTTATTGCCATATGTGTTGACTTAAAATGACTCTGTGAAAGTCCACAGAAACTAAGACAGATTAAGTGGACCTTCACAGATCTCAGAAACACAGAAAACATGGCAAACATGCGCTGAGGAAATGTGGAGACGTTACTGGTGTGCATGTAGGAGCCGAAGGTGAAGGAGCAGTTCTGGATGTCGAAGGGGAAATTGAAGATCTGTAGGTTACAGGCGCTAACCAGTCTCAACATCCTGTCGTAGCGGATGTGGCCTGTGTGGTTCACGTACACATAAGGACAGGCCTGGGAGACATCGTCATCCACACTAAACACCACAAGACAGAGAACACCGATATGGATTGAGTTCACTTTTAAATTACAAAATGACTTATCTTCTGTAGTATGACTTCTAATAGTCTATTACAATTTACCAACATGTCCAACCAGTACGCCTAGTAGTCGTTTGTCACTTCCTTGAAATACGACCCATAGGAGCGTTTACTAAAGTTGTGCTCGACAGCAGGACCCTTTCATTTTAAAGCATTTTTCCCTTTTATCTGCTTAATATTTCAGGTTTTGCATAGCTCAATTGGTAAAGCATTGCAGTATACATCAACAACATGTGATCATGCGATCGTGAGTTCGATCCCAGGGAACACACGTGCTCATAAAGTGTGTATGACTATAAATCACTGGGTAGGTTTAGGGATGGGGTGGGTGTAGTTGTAAATAAAAACATATTTTTGCTAAATGGAAATATGACAAATGGTGTTAAAAAGTCCGCACATTGCATTAAAATAAATACACATTTTGATTGGTAAAGACAGTCATACGTCATTTCATGACATCATGTAACAGGACACTGTCATTATTTTTACGCCAGCGTGACTATAAAACGTAAATATATGTCGTAATAAGGTGCTTGAAAAACCACCTGTAGAGTCTGGGTTTTTTTGGAGGATAGTTTGCGATTTACAGAACTGGCCAGATGAACACTGCAAAAATATTGCATAGCTAATATTCTTGCTACAAATCTTCTGAGGTCATTATTGCTGCTGTCGATAACCAAGATGGTGCCCGTTTCGTTTGTATGAAACAAAAGAGAGTGAATTTCTAAATTTATACGCTTTATAGGGAAAAATACTATTTCAGTTTCAAAGCTTCAAAATTTAGTGTTACTTGCCATTTCTGTGTAAATTTCGGAGTGAGAATTGTTTTGAAGCCAGTCTATAGTGTGTGTATTTTAGTGACGCGAGACGAGATGACTGTAGCGCCGGTTTAAAGGGGGGGTGAAACACTCAGTTTCAGTCAGTGTCATGTCAATCTTGAGTACCTACAGAGTAGCATTGCATCCTGCATATCTCCGAAAAGTCTTTATTTTTTTTATAATTATATAAGAAAGATGCGCTGTTCCGAGTCTTTCCGAAAAAAGCCGAGCGGGTGGGGGCGTGTCGTGTGAGCGGAGCTAAATAATGACGTGTGCAGCAGCGCGCTGTGTGTTGAGTCGAGTGCGTCGTAAAGCTGTCTCATCCCTAACAGCGGGAAAAAAACTTTATTCAAAATAAAAATATGGCTTTTAATCAGATACAGCCATACATCTATGATCCGGAATCAGACCCAGAGGCTGCAGTTGAACAGGAGCAGCAGCAAAAACGACTAGAGCAGGACGTCTCTATGTGGTAAGTTACAAGTTATACACTAACTATATAATATGCTTAGCGGCTTGTGTTATTTACATATTTATACTTGAATTATATCGTCGTATTTTTGTCTTTGAAGGTGTACATGTGGGAAGTGCAGTTGTGCACGTGTGTTTGTGTGTTTACGCGTGGTTTGTGTAGACAGTAAGCGGACCGGTTTTGCACAGCAGGCTAGTTAGTGTTTACATAGAAAGACACGGAATAGTAGCGCATTTGAATGAAGAAGCGCGCTTATTTAGTTCAACATATTTCCCCCCTCTTTGTGTATTGTTGTTTGGAGTGCTTTTACAATACACTAACATAAAGTTACACATATAGTGGCCAGCTAAACAAATGTACACGCACTACACATCGCACTCTCCATTGATCAATTAGCTATACGTGATCATGTTTGGGCTACTTGATGAGCATAGGCAAAGACACAGACATTTGAAGCAGTCTCACTCACCGCCTGCGGTTCTAACGTTGGGACTGCTCCATCCTTCAGTATTAGGCGATCGGGAAAATCCTGTGTCGAGCTGGGCCTTGTTTATGAAACAGTCGGCACCAAAATGCAGCGAACAGATATAAACATTCGCGCAACTCAGTTGCTGATCCGGAAAAGCAAATTACATCCACTGTTGCCTTAACACGGGGGTTTTTGGGGAATCTGTGCAGGACTGTCTTGGTCTGGCAACCAAAAACGCACTTTTTTGGTGACATTGTTATGTGCACATCACCTGTTTGGCATCCTACAAGCCAGCGCTTTGATGGGCGTAGCCTGTTGCTTTCGCTCTCTCCCTCGCTCTCTCTCACGCGCTTCCGGTAGAATTGTCCGTAAGGCCCATACAAGGAAATTCCGCCCCCATTAACGTCAAAGGGGACGCATGATCTCAAAAAACTTGCCGAAACTTATGACTAACCGGAAGTAGTATTTTTGACAAAGAAATACTCCCATCAAACGTCCACCTTAACTTTTGAAACTTTGTCTATGTTTAGTATGGGATTCCAAGTCTTTAACAGTGTAAAAAGATCAGTATGCATGAAACAGCATTTCACCCCCCCTTTAAGTTAAAACCCTTTCACATATTTATTGTTATCATTCTGTGTGAATAGAAATGACACTGATGAATGATATCCCAGCTAGCGAAAACATGCTCAAAGAACGCTTTGCTAACGCTCCCATTAAGTTATGAAAACGTTATTTCTAAATGTTCTCTAAACACTACTCTTTTTTCCTTTTTTTAAATTAATTTTTACATTTTTCCTCGTTATGCAAACGTTAATGGAAAATTGCATTTTATCATTTTGCAAACATTGATTTATTAGGAATGTTACTTTTGAATGATCTCTGATAATCCTGAAACACGCAGTAATAAGTAGAGTTATAAAGTCCTAATCAAATATGGAATATGGATGAATACATGAATATGAATAGTCTGAATCATGAGATATAAACTCACAATTGTGTAATTAAGTCCAAAACTCACAAATGACAACGAATATAACGAATTTGTGATGAATTCTGCAGGTGAATTTTTTTGGTGCAAAATGTTGTGAAACATCTTTATTAATTCTCAAGAGCAATTAAAAATGTCCCGATCCTTCCCACTTACAACTCATAAACGATAATGTCAGGAGTCCAGAGATCTTTAACTGGAAGAGAGATCTTCGTGGTGCCATCACAGTGTTCTGGATCCCAAATGAGGAACTCATGGAACCAGTACTATAACCAGACATGATTAAAGAACAGGATTGTGTCATATTCAGGTGATTATTCAAACATATTTCAGTGTTTATGCACCAAACTTACCAGCCTAAGCCAGAGGAATGTGGTAAGAATTTGTGCTTTTTCATTCTGCAAAACAGAACAGGCATCAAATGTTCAGGCGCAAGTATCATTTACACAACCAGACACATATGAGCAGTCCTGTGTTGACTCACAACTCCTAAGATGGCGTAGAGAGTGAAGGAGATGTTGGTGATGGTGGGGTTGCTGAGGTTCAGTGAAGGTCTGAAGGACTTATTGTCAATGACTTGCTGTAGCGATTCATACGTGGGTCCACTTTGTCCTTCTTCACACCGAAGCACATTCACCAGACATGGCAACACTTAAAAACACAATAAACAGGGAAGCTTACTTCATCTAATGGCCCTTTTCACATTAGCACTTTTTATTTGCAGTCAGATGCAAATTCTGTACTATTCCGAATTTTTGTAAACAGTTGTACACTGAAAAATAAGTTGTAACAATTTTCACAGTACAGGTATTTTCTTTCTAGTTCATGTTATCTTATAAATGTGTAGAAAGTAGTGCTGTCAAATTGATTAATCTCATTAAAATAAAAGTTTGTTTATATAATGTGTGCGCGTGCCTGTGTAAAGATCAGTCATTGGTTACCTGTCTGATTCAGAATACATTTAAGATTTTGATGTTTGTTTTTAAATCCTTTAATGGTTTAGCACTGAAATATCTTTCTGACCTGATAAAGCCTTATACTCCACAAAGTGCTTTAAGGTCCGCTGACCATATGCTCTTCGTTTCTCCAAGGGCAAAGCTGAAGAGCAGAGAGGACCGAGCCTTTGCCGTGGCGGCCCCGAAGCTCTGGAATAGTTTGCCTCTTTATATTAGGCAGGCTCATACACACGCCGTTTTTAAATCTAGTTTAAAAACGTATTTTTATAGTTTGGCGTTTGACACTATTTGAGTACTGCTCTCTTATTGTGTACTTGTGTTTTGTTCTGTTTTGGCTCTTTTCCCCATTGATTTTTTTTGTGGCATTTTTGCGTATGTGTGTACAGCACTTTGAAAAAGCACTAGTTGTTTTTTAAAAAGTGCTCTATAAATACATTTTTGATTAGTTTTTTTTATTTTGACATAGGCTATACAATATATTGCCAAAAGTATTCAAATCAAGTCAAATGCGTCTTTATTGTCATTCCCCTATATACATGTATACATTGGAACGAGATGGTGTTTCCTCAGGACCATGGTGCAACATGAAACATTACACAAAAACATAAAGTGCAGTAGCTTAGGACAATATAGGAGACAATGATACAGGACAATAAGTACCCTGGAAAAGCATAAAAGAAAAAAATAGATAAATGGACTTAAGTAATATGTAAAACGTACACTACAACTTGTAGCAGCAATACTCACAGAAGTGGCTAATGCAGCCACTGCACATCAGTGCTGTTTGCAGTAGTATATAGTCTTACAAAGTTAGTACGTATGCAGGATATAGATCTATACTGAATTAGGTGTTCAACTAACTACCCCAGGTGGATCAGACTGGTATGTTGGTAAAGTCTCACTGGGTTATGTGTTTCACTAACCCAGATAAGTACTCAGATGCCGATGTGTGTTAAGTAATCTACCAGTCTCAGGGTAAAAACTATTGGGTAGTCTGCTGGTGGTGGCCCGGATGCTCCTATACCTCCTGCCAGAGGGCAGAAGGGTGAACAGTCAATGAAAAGAGTGAGAGGGGTCATTCGCGATACGAATAGCTCTGCGTATGCAGCGGTTATGGTATAAGGTATCCAAAGTTGGTAAAGAGATTCCGACAATCTTTTCAGCTGTTCTCACAATCCGCTGCAGAGCCTTGTGATCGGAGGCTGTGCAGTTCCCATACCACACAGTAATGCGTTCACACCACACGCGAATGACGCGATTTGCGCAAGTGATCTACATGTTAAGTCAATGCAGAGACGTGAATAGGCATTCTGCGGCGCGATTCGTGCGAATGACGCTGCAATGATCACGCGAATTGAGCGCTTTAAATGCGTGATTCGCGCAAGTTTAAAAATCTGAACTTTGGCGGATATTTGTGCCGCGTTAACCAATGAGGAGCCTGTATTGTGTCACAAAATGTAGCTTTAATAGTTTTTCAGGCGAGAATGTAGTTGTTTAAAGCTCAAATATGTGATTTATTTATTAAGAGAGCTCCTATTTGAAAATGTGATCAGGTTTTTTCGGAGGTGTGAGACCCAGGCGATCACCGGAGCTCAGCGCTCATCAACCCCGGTGAGAGCAGCCTTAACTCGGCTAGTCCTTCTGCCGACTGCCGCTGCCTGGCAGAACCCCCTCCCATGACGCGAATTTGCGTCTGTTGTGTAGTGAATGTCACATGCGAATGAAGCGAATTTCACGCGCGAATGAAGCGAATGGATTCAAATTGTTCACGCGGCCATCGCGCGAATAGCGCGATTTATTCGCGTCATTCGCGTGCGGTGTGAACGCAGCATAAGACAGTTGGTCAAGACGTTCTCTATCGTCCCTCTATAGAAGGAAGTGAAAATGGTCGGTGGAAGTTTAATTCTCTTTAACCTTCTCAAAAAGTGGACACGTTGCTGGGCCTTCTTGACTAGGCAGGTGAAATTCAGAGTCCAGGAGAGATCTTAGTCATATGTACACCCAAAAACGTTGAGCTTTTGACTCTTTCCACATGTGTTCCGTTGATGAATAGTGGTGAGTGGTCCACCTGGGTTCTCTTGTAGTCAACAATCATCTCCTTATTCTTATTGACATTAAGAGATAGTTTTCACTTCACCAAACTGTGAGCTGATACACCTTCTCCCTATACGCTGACTGATCATTGTTGCTGATGAGGCCCAAGACTGTGGTATCGTCAGCAAACTTGATGATGTGATTGGAAGAGAACTTGGCAACACAATCATGGGTCAGCAGGGTAAACAGCAGAGGGCTAAGCACACAGTCCTGTGGTGCACCGGTGTTCAGTGTGATGGTGCAGTGTGACAGTGTTCAGTCGCCGATCTTCACAGACTGTGGTCTCCCGGTCAAAAAGTCCAGGATCCAGTTGCAGAGGGAGGAGTTTAAACCCAACAGACGCAGCTTTGTTATCAGTTGTTGTGGAATGATTGTATTAAACGCTGAACTAAAATCTATGGAATGCATCCTTACATAAGTTCCTTTTTTTCCAAAATGAGTCAGAGATAGATGTGTGGTAGCAGATATGGTGTCCTCTGTTGATCGATTAGGACGATATGCATACTGAAATGGATCAAGTGTGATAGGAAGACTGCTCTTTATGTGCTTCGTCACTAGCTGCTCAAAGCACTTCATGATGATAGATGTCAGTGTGACAGGCCGATAGTCGTCCAGGCAGGACACAGAGGACTTCTTTGGCACAGGAATGATGGTAGCAGTCTTGAAGCACACAGGAACAACCGTCTGACTCAGGGAAATGTTGAAGAGGTCTGTGAGGACATCTGCAAGCTGATCAGCACATTCTCTGAGTACCTTGCCAGGTGTGCTGTCAGGTCCTGCAGCTTTCCACGGATTAACTTGTGATAGAGTATACTGCAGACAGATGCAGTACCTGATCGGTAGGAGTTGTAATGGTATTCCTTGCTGGAATGTTGTTCTTTGCTTCAAAACGTGCATAGAAATTATTCAGGGTATCTAGAAGTGAGATGTTGTCATCACAGACAGGTGGCGTTGCTTTGTAGCCTGTGATGGCTTGAATGCCTTGCCACATACGCTTTGTGTCCCTGATGTCTGTGAAATGGCTGTGAATTCTTTCTGCGTAGTTGCGCTTTGGCTCTCTTATAGCCCGAGACAGACTGGCCCTAGCCATATGGAGGGCTGCCTTGTCATTCAACCTGAATGCAGAATCTCTGGTTTTCAGCAGCGATCGCACTTCAGCAGTCATCCATGGTTTCTGATTTGCCCTTATAATGATGGTTCTGAAGGAAGTCACATCCTCTATGCATTTGCTAATATAGCCGGTCACTGATGCTGTGTATTCCTCTAAGTCTGTAATGTTGTGATACATAGCAGCTTCCCTGAACATATTCCAGACTGTGCGCTCAAAGCAGTCCTGAAGTGCTGAAATGGCTCCCTCAGACCAGGTTCTCACTGATTTCAAAACTGGTTTAGCACGTTTCAGAAGTGGTATATATGCTGGATATAGCAATACAGAAATGTGATCTGAGCCGCCGATCCGGGGGCGGGGTGCAGCTTTATAAGCATTATGAATGTTAGTGTAAACAAGGTCCAACATATTTTTACCACAGGTTGCGAAGTCAACTTTGGAAGCAGTGGTCTCAAATTTGCATGGTTAAAATCTCCAGAAATGACGAAAAATCCATCAGGATACGTTGACTGTAGGTTACTGATTGCCCCAAAGAGTTTGCTCAGCGATTCTTTAGTGTTAGCACCAGGTGGAATGTACACCGCGACATTAAGCACAGTGGTAAACTCTCTGGGCATGTAATATGGAAGGCATCTCACAGTCATAAACTCAACCAGAGTTGAACAAAACAACAATAGCATTCTTGCACCATTCATTGTTTATTTAAACACACAGACCACCTCCCTGAGTCTTACCGGAAGGTGCTGCTATCCTGTTGGCGCGATGTACAGTTAGCCCAGCAAGCTGGATGGCTGCGTCTGGAATGCTATTTTTGAGCCAAGATTCCGTGAAGATATAAACACAGCAGTCTCTGATTTCACGCTGGGAAGTTAGCTATAGTTGGAGTATTTCCATCTTATTATCAAGAGAGCGAACATTGGAGAGGAGAATAGATGGTAGGGCTGGACGGCCTGGGTTAGCTTTTAGCTTGGTATGGATGCCGGCCCACTTTCCACGCTTCCGCAGCCTCGCACAGCGTATCCGGCGCCCTCTCTTTCGGATGGTGGGATGAAGCAGTGCCGCGGTCCCAGGGCCCTGTCCGTGCAGTAGCCCAAGATCTCGTAGCTCGTCTCTCAGTATGTTGCTTATTCCTCCTGAATTTTGTTCTCCAATGTTCAGCAGGATTTGGCAATGATAAGAAAATAACTTTTCCAAGATTCCCAAGATTTAAACTACACTAACACTTAATATGCAACATTTGTGGACACAAAGTGGCTGCTGCATGCTACCGTGTGAAGTGATTCTAGATTTAAGGTGTTTTGAAGTTCATTCCAGATAAATGGGGCATATGATGAGAATGCTTTTTTACCAAGGTCTGTTCTTGTTGGTGGAATAGTTAATAATATTTTCTTTGACGACCTTGTCCTGTAAACACTATTTTGGTAAATCAGCAAATTTGAAATATAGGTGGGTAATTTACCCATTAATGCTTTAGCAATAAAAAACAATAAATGGAATTTCCTTCTAAGGGAGAGGGAGGACCACTGTACAGTTTCATACAGAATGCAGTGGTGAGTCCTAGCTGCAGCACCTGTAATGAAACGTAAGGCTGAGTGGTATAAAACATCTAGCTTTTTTAATAAAAATGAGGTAGAGTGCATATAAATTAGGTCACCATAATCTAAAACTGATAGAAATGTGCTCTGCACCAACCTTTTCCTTGCGGAATAAGGAAAGCACTTCTTTAATCTAAAATAAAAACCTAATTTTGGTCTGAGTTTTGTTGAAAGGCTCTCAATATGGACCGCAAAAGATAATTTGTCATCCAACCAAATACCTAGGTATTTGTAGGAAGTTACTCTCTCTATTGGAGTACCACTTTGTGTTAAGATAGTGAAATCGATAATAGAATGTGAACGTGAAAACACCATTAATTTAGTTTTTTTTGCATTTAATACCAACTTTAATCCTACCAACACTTTTTGTACCTCACTAAAAGCAGACTGTAAATTATAAATTGCTTCCTTCAATGACAAAGCAGTGGTGTACAAAATAGTATCATCTGCATACAAATGAGCCTTTGCTTGATTTAGATTCACACCTAAATTATTTATATAAATAGAAAATAAAATAGGACCCAAAACTGATCCTTGGGGTACACCCATTTTTACTTCTAGCAATGATGAGGTAGAGTTATCTAATGCCACACACTGAGTTCGACCACTCAGGTAATTTAAAAACCAATTTAGCACAATGTTACTAAAACCTATATTATGCAATCTTTGCAGCAGAATATGATGGTCAACAGTGTCAAATGCTTTAAAAAAGTCAGGTAAGAAGGTAAGAAAGTAAAATATCACTTCTGGTTTACAATTTGATTTGATATCATTTTAGATGATAATTGACTACTGATAACATATGAAGAAGAAAACACTTCCTCTAGACTTCATGTAATTATGTACTTTGAGTAAACAGTGAAAGTCTAAACCAGAACAAAAGAATAAAACGTAAAGCTGAATCACTGAAGAGATTATTGAAGATATTTTATCACAGACCAAAAGTATAAAGTCCCTGATCCACATATAAGTTCAATTCATTACCTGTAAACAGAATGAAGCATGCCAAAAGAAAACGCCAGAGATGTCCCATAATGCTCCGTGTAGATGAGATATCCTTCTGAGTTTAAATCACTCCGCTTGCTTCCACAGGTGAAATGTGCGGCGTCTTTACGGGCTCCATCATGTGAGGTTTCATGTGTTGTTTAACACCTTCGGTAACCACTGACCTGTCTTGTTTTAACAGCTTTGGTTGAACTCATTAGTGATTGACCTTGTTTTTCCATTAGATGAAAAAAACATGTTAAGTGCCACACATTTAATTAGAGGAAAGAACAGCGGATTCACACAATAGCTATCATAGATCTTCAAGATGTCGCCACTTTTCTTTATCACATATTCTTGAACATATTTGTCAATGTGTATGTTTGCAGTGTTTTTATTAATATGAAATGTTTTTTAATTTCAAAATTCCAAATAATTGTTTTATTTTCATTATGCTGCCATTTTTATAGCTTTTTCATTATTTAACATAAATAACTCAAAATCCTTTAGAATTGTGTATATAAGGGAGCTTCTTTAACATGGGGTGGTGATATACTATAAGGCAAACAGACCAAAACAAAAACAGACATTTCAATGCAGAATAACTGGCTGTAGCACTGGTTTTCTGAGAAACAAATGGGTGAATTTAGCATCTTTCCTACATATCTGTAAGCATATATGGTTATTTTAAAACCTTGCCAATTTAAATATTCAAGCACACATAGACGAGAAAGTGTCTCTCAGTTTGGTACTCGTGGAGCGCAGCAACACACATCCCGAGAGTCACACAACATAACACAATTCAGCTTATTTAAATTGGAAAAGTCTTTGACTAAAAACAACATTCATCAGCTCAAAATCGGTAACTTGTTCTCTGAAGACCCAAAAGAAATGGTCAAATATTGTCAGATTTCTATATAGCAGGCGATTTTGTTATGACAGCACTGTATCCTTTATGGCATTCAGAGGCACTTCAGAATTTTAACAAAAATTTTCACAAATTGGTCCCTTTTTTAGTTTAAAGTAATATATGAAAGCATTAGTTGGTTTTGGGCACCTCTTCATTAGAGCAGTTATATGTTAATAGGAAGTATTAATCAATTATTTAATCAGGATGGTTGCTTATTTACTTATCAAAAATTTCTCTCTCACTATAATATTCCTGTTTGCCGCTATATTTGGTGCTGTCCCTAATGGTGTCATTATGCTTTTTAAGGGCCATAATAGTTTTGACATGTTCTGAAATGCCTCTTCCAGATCCAGCTGACACATATGTAGGCAGGATATGTTTTAAATCTACATTAAAAATAATAGAGATATCAAAGTTTAAATTAATTATAGTTGCAAACTGTCCATTCTGTGATTCAAAGCCAGAGACTATCTTACATTTTTTTTGGCATTATCATATAAGAAAACTTTGGCAAGACATTTGCCAGTTCATTGTAAACTATTTATATATAAAGACTTGTTTTTTTTCATTTTTGAGGAGCATTATGATATTATTTTGGTGTGGGGATGTTTTCTTGGCACACTTTAGGCCCCTTAGTGCCAATTGGGCATTGTTTAAATGCCACGGCCTACCTGAGCATTGTTTCTGACCATGTCCATCCCTTTATGACCACCATATCCCCATCCTCTGATGTCTACTTCCAGCAGGATAATGCACCATGTCACAAAGCTCAAATAATTTCAAATTGGTTTCTTGAACATGACAATGAGTTCACTGTACTAAAATGGCCCCCACAGTCCCCAGATCTCAACCCAATCTTTGGGATGTGGTGGAACGGGAGCTTCGTGCTCTGGATGTGCATCCCACAAATCTCCATCAACTGCAAGATGCTCTCCGATCAATATGGGCCGACATTTCTAAAGAATGCTTTCAGCACCTTGTTAAATCAATGCCATGTAGAATTAAGGCAGTTCTGAAGGCGAAAGGGGGTTAACACACAGTATTAGTATGGAGTTCCTAATAATCCTTTAGGTGAGTGTGTGTAGTGAATGCCAAATAACTGACTCCAGGACACAATGTTTATAGATGATATTTCACATTCAATATAATTTCTCATGGATTAAAACACCAAACTCTTTAATCTAACTTTTAATTATATTGAACACTTAGTTTGCATAGAAAAGGCAGTGACCATGGGCCAATTATTTATACATAAATAAATGGGAATTGGTGTTTTAGGTTCCCGTTCAGCTCTAGAAGGCTCTATACTTGTGCTCAAGTCTACGTCTCAGTGCCCCCATTAGATCGGTGTACTTCACCATATGTGATGATCTTTCTTAGAAATCAGGGCGACGCTGATTCCTCTGGGAGTGCTCGTCACATTCCCCCCCCCCTAAGCGTCGTTCTGGTCCTGTGAAGATATGTATAGAGTAGGGGTGAAATTAGGGGAAGGTGGGGAATGACCCCTGACAGACCTGCATAAGCTGTCCAGATCCGGGAGAGGCCATCGGCGTTTGCATTGGCAGCCCCAGCTCGATGGCGCACTTCAAAAGTGGAAGTCCTGGAGTGCTAGGAACCAGCGAGTCACCGTTGGTGTGTTGGTGTCCTTGGCACGGGCCATCCACTGTAGGGGCCAGGGTGAACTTGCGGCCCAGGAGGTGGTACTGGAGCTCCAGGACTGCCCACCTGATGGCCAGGGCTTCCTTCTCCACGGCGGCGTACTTCCTCTTGGCTGGGGACAGCTTCCTGCTGATGTAAATGATCGGATGCTCCTCACCTTCTTGAATTTGGGAGAGGACCACTCCCAGTCTGGTGTCGGAGGCATCCGTCTGCAGCAGGAAGGGGCAGCCTAAGTCCGGGGCGCAGAGTACCGGCGAGGACGTGAGTGCTGCTTTAACCTGGGAGAAGGCCTCTTCCGCTGATGGGGTCCAGCATACTTTCTCCGGCTGCCCCTTCCTGGTCAGGTCTGTCAGGGGGGCAGCTAAAGAGGAGAAGTTGGGGATAAAACATCAGTAATAACCTGCCAACCCCAAGAAAGCTTGTACCTGGTTCTTTGTCCGGGGTTTTGGGGCAGCTTGGATGGCCTCAACTTTCTTGTCTTGTGGCTGGATGAGTCCTCGGCCGACTTGGAAGCCCAGGTAGGCTTACTTGGCCTCAGATCGGGCTAGGTGGCATTCAAGTGGGGTCCTTCAACCAGATAAAGCAATGCAATGGTTCTGACACTTTTTAGGTTAGCTAGGTTAGCACCCTTCGCAGACGATCCAGATGTTCGTCCCATGCCTCGGAGTGGACGAAGACGTTATCCAGGTAAGCGGCCGCATAGGCCTGGTGGGGCCGCAGGAGGATGTCCATCTTCTGCTGGAACGTCTCGGGGGCCCCGTGTAGGCCGTAGGGAAGGGTCCGGTACTGCCAATGGCCACTGGAGGTGGAGAAGGCGGTCTTCGGCTTGGTGGCCTCGAAGATTGGTACCTGCCAATAGCCCTTGGTGAGGTCCAGGGTACTGATGTACCGGGCCCTTCCTAGGCGGTCCAGCAGTTCGTCCACTTGAGGCATGGGGTACCTGTCGAATTCGGAGACTTTGTTCAAGCGACGGAAGTCGTTACAAAAGCGGAGGGTGGCATCCGGCTTTGGGACTGTTAAAGAAAAATGTAATCATTTATGTTTGAATTTACACAGAAGTCAACATCTGTCTCTGCCATACAGAAACACCTCAGTATGGAGTCACAGGACAGCTAGTTTGGAGACACCGGGCCTTAGGTGTCGTTAATTAAATCACAGCCACAGCCACATTGATTAGATCTTCACACATACAAATTCTCTACTACATTTACATCATAAAATGTATGCCAAACACATCTCACATTCTCATGCACGGTCGCAAAACCTCCCCTTGAGGCCTTAACACAATCACTGATGGGGGAAGAGGGAGGGGGACCATTGTGTCCCTTGCTTTCTATTGCAAACTAGTTATAGAGGGGTGGGGGAGACATTTGTCTTACCTTCACTCTGTATGAAAGGTACGGGGACATTGAAAGGTATAAGAGCTTGGGCTTTCTTTTGTTTCCTCAGTTCATACTCTGTGCAGGCATACTTGTTTGTGTAGACTGTGAGCTCATTCTTGCAAGAATTAAATCTTTATAAAGACCATTGGTAAGATTTTGTCTCTTATTCAGCTAAGCAATTGTTTTGCTTCCATAATTGGTGTCAGAAGTGGGATTCCTTGGACGAGCCTTCTGGACCTGGAGAGCGCCGGTGACTTGCAATCCTGATTCACATCAGCCCTACCCCGTTAGATTCAGGGACGAGGGACCGACGCCACAGGCCCAGGAGAGTCCGACCACTGGAATCTGAAAACGAATCCGAAAATGGCAACAAAACGCTTCTGGTAAGAGACAAACTTAAAAATTCGGGGAAGAATTGTAAATAGAATTTGGTTAAATTGAAAATTTGAATTGATAGCGACAAACCATAGGGGGAGTCTGAATCTGTGGCAAATGCAACGTGAATTTATGTGTTTTACGGGGTGAAACTGAAATCACGTGGGCGAAAAAGGACTGAGATGTGTGCAGTCCAAGGACTGAGTTGTGTGCGTTCCGGGAACTGAGTTGTGTGCGGTTCCGAAATCGGGCGTTTGAGTAAGCGTCCGTCCCGTCTGGTCTGGGTGAAGGATAAGATCTGTACGGAGACGTCCGACAGATTACTAGCGTGCACGCGAACAGCCACAGAGTCAGACTGCCAATATGGGGAAATCCCAAAGCAAGCTAGCAGAATATGATACGCCGGTATTTTGTCAAATGAAAAAATTATATGGCCAAAGATGCATGGGGGATATAGAAAAAATTAGTAAAATATCATGATTTTCCAATTGAGGGAACACTCAGTAGTACGAGATTGAAAATGGTGAAATTATCAATCGAAGAAGGGAGTGACAAAACAAAGGGTTGTGCTAAGAAACATGTGTGTGGGAATTGCGAGAAAACAATTAATTGTTGGGTGGAAGAGGCAGATAATAGAGAGAGGAGAATGTTAAAAAAAGAAAAGAAAAGTGTAGAAAACGCAACTGCACCTCCGCAGAATGAAATTACTATTATTAACACATCTTATGCTTGTGCTTTTCCACATGAAACACCGCCGGGTTACACAATCTATCCCAATGCGGAGCTCCAATGCCTGAAAGTGGACCCCGACCTCGACTGCTCTCCGTTTCCGCCGAACCAGCCAATTCAACCAGCCAATACAACTCAAGCTCCCCGGCAGAGAGAAGAGGACACACGCACAGCTGAGCGATCAGCTGAGGGAGCGCGCACAGTTAAACAGACAACAGAAGGAGGCGCGCGCACAGCTGAAAACTTCCTTGGCGAAACACCGCCGCCCGGAAGGAGAAAGAGACTAGCGACCCGGAAGACAAAGCTAAGAAAAGAAGAAAGCGACGAAGAAGACGAATTCGAAATTCCGCGCTCAAGAAAGAACTGTGACAGAACTACAGAAGAAGAACGGGTGAGCATCACAGCCCCCATGGTGGAAGTTATGGGAATAGACTCTGTGCAACTTGTATACGGGGCCTGGAACTTATCTGATATGAAAGAGGCAATGGCCCACCTGCCGAGTCCCGATGACGCAGGGGACCGTTTCGCCACCGAACTGATGACATTCTGCCAAGAGTTCAGCCCGACGCTAAATGAACTGAAAAGACTCATGATGGTGAAGTTGGGCGGAATGAACTGGCACAAGATTAGTGCAGAGTTACCAGGAACAGATCACAGACGAAGTCACGTCACTTGGCTACATGCTTCAAACGACGGATATCGAGCAGCTGTGACGGGACTGACTGAGGCTGTGAGGAAAACGTTTCCAGCGCGCATTGATATGTCTAGAGTGAGCCACTGCCATCAAGAACCAGGTGAGAGTGTTCAAATTTATTATGAGCGACTCTATGCCGTGTTTTGCAAACACAGCGGACTGACTGAACCAACAGATCGCGGGAACAGTCCAACCACATGGGAAAGTTATTTGGCGACTAGCCTTTTGAATGGACTGAGACCTGAGATTTCCCAAGCAGTAAAACACAGCTATATTGAATGGACTGAAGGTCGAGTGAGCACCATCATAAAGCATGCCCTGCACGCGGAAAACGAGCTTAGGACAAAGAAAGAAAGACTAAGACAAAAAGAATTGCAGCTTGCTGCCGTGCAGACATCACAAAACTTTAACTCTATGCGACGTGTGCGCACGAATAGACGACAAGGCTTGAACAAAGGAGGACAACAACCAGGCATGAAAGGCTGTTATCTGTGTGGAACTGCTGACCACAATTTTCGTGAGTGCACAAAATGCAGGAATTGCAAAATGGACGGACATTGGTCGTACAACTGCCCTGGACTGCAAAAGGCTGACTGAGAAAATGGATGCGGAGAGCAGGAGGGGATCGGGCAGACCACGGCCGAGGATGCAACGATCACCGCAAAGGGAAGTGCACATTTACTAATATCAAACACACACACATACATGCATCCACACATACACACATACACTGCTAATGCTCTCTGCTAAAAAACAAAACAAAACAAAAGATTGCACCTCTTTGTGTGTTTCTAAAACAAACAAAGATGATTTTGATAAATTTTTGATTATGTATAGCAGTAAGGGATTTTTAAACATGCCTGAATATTCCATTCTAGTTGAAGGGACAATGATTTCATTTTTGGTGGATTCTGGAGCCACACGATCTGTATTACGAAAATGTGATTTGCCATGTGAACCAGCACTGACAAATAAGACACATGGGTCTTTGTCAGTCTCAGGGCATCTAATAACAGAACGGTTCACTGTGCCATTAAAGTGTGAGACGGAGGGGGGCCGTGTGCTGAAACATGCATTTTTGACTTCAGCCACATGCCCAATGCCCCTTCTGGGCCGAGATTTAATGTGCAAATTAAATTTGGTAATGGTAGCAGACCCTTCTGGTGTTGTGGTAAAAGAGGGTGAACAAATGTATTTAAAATCAGAACCAAAGTGGGTTTACAAATGGCACATAACCGAAACTGAGTGGGCAAAAACAATTTGTGAATTGGGGAAAAATAGAACACTGTCATTAGGGACAGATTTTATGATGCCCGACAACTTACATTGCACATCACATATCGTAACAGAAAAGGATCAGTTTTATGAAAAACAATGGTTTGAACAAAAGAAAGACACTTTGAAACTTGATCAAATGTTTTGGACTAAGAAAATGTGTGCAATTTCAGTAGACTTGTCAGAAAAGCTGTATTTGATAGCAGGAGAGTGTGTGCCACACATACCAATTTCTAAAGAAAACAAACTGGCCTGGGAAGAGGTGGGGGTGTTTGTAAAAAACTGTGTTGAGACAGTTGACTGGAGGGAGGTCAATAAGACTGTAAAATACAGTAAAAAATTGGGGGCTTTTAAATCTGATTGCAAGCATGAAATTGAGGTTAAGCGAATTGTAACCGCTGTTGACAAACACACACATGAAAATGACAGCATGACAAATATTTGTGCTTCGGACATACACCCAGCGCTGGCTGTGTTATGGGCAAGTGCCGGCTGAGTTATGGGCAAGGCACAAATATGATGTGGGACTAATTAACGGATGTGAACCTGTGATAATTACTCCAAAATCAGATTATAGACCTTGTCAACCACAATATCCGTTGAAAGAGGAGGCAATTTTGGGTATTGAACCAGTTTTTGAATCATTATTGAAAGAAGGCATAATTGTGCATTGTGACACCTCACCGGTGCGAACCCCCATTTTTCCTGTGAAAAAGATAAGAGACAAAGGTCAACCAACTGAATGGCGTTTTGTACAGGACTTGCAGGCTGTGAATTCTGCTGTCAGAGCACGAGCTGCTACAGTTCCAAACCCTTACACAATCTTGTCACAAATTCCACAGAGCACCACTTACTTTTCAGTGGTTGATTTGGCAAATGCTTTCTTTAGCGTGCCAGTGGACAAAGACAGTGCATATTGGTTTGCATTTAATTTTAAAGGGAAAGGGTACACGTTTACAAGATTGTGTCAGGGTTACTGTGAATCACCAACAATTTACAATGAAGCGCTCAGACGGAGCCTTAAAAATGTGACTCTGACACCTGGATCAGCCTTGCTTCAATATGTTGATGATATTTTGATTTGAGCAAAAGATGAAATAACATGTGTGAAAGACACTGTGGCCTTGCTGCAACATTTGGCGCAGGAAGGTCACAAAGTCAGTAAAACTAAGCTACAGTTTGTGAAGAAGCAAATAACATTTTTGGGTCATGTGATATCTGCTAACACTAAATCACTCTCTGGAAAACGAGTACAAGCAATAACTGAGGTACCCAGACCAATAACAAAGAAACAAATGTTGTCATTTTTATGAATGTGCTCTTACTGTAGAACATTCATTCCTAATTATGCACTTCTTGAAAAACCCCTGAGAGCCCTGACTACAGGAAGGAGTTGAGATCCTGTGATAAGATTGATTGGTCGGGGGAGGCTGAGCAGGCCTTCCAAAACATGAAGGCTCAGCTGGGTGCCTCCCCCACTTTGGGTCTGCCCGTACCAACTAAACCTTTTGTCCAAATGGTAGATGAAAAGAATGGTTTCATGTCTTCTGTTCTTTTGCAGCAACATGGAGACAGGCTGCGGCCGGTGGGGTACTTCTCAGGCAAATTAGACCCAGTTGCAGCAGGACTGCCACACTGTCTGAGGGCAGTGGCAGCTGCTGAACAGGCCGTGATGGCCTCTAGAGAATTTGTGGGTTATTCTGATGTGACATTAATGGTCCCGCATGCAGTGTCAATGATTCTGCAAGAACAGAAGACATCACATTTGTCAACAGCACGATGGCTGAGGTATCACACAATTTTGTTAGATATGCCAAATATCACGGTAAAACGTTGTACAGTGCTGAACCCCGCCACCCTCCCGACGGAGGAGGATGGTGAGGAACATCACTGTTGCTTGACTGCACTTGAGCAGGTGTGTACCCCGCGTCCTGACCTTTTAGACACACCTCTTGAGAACTGTGACAATATCCTCTTTGTGGATGGCTCTGCTTACAGAGATGCACAAACAGGTATGAGCAAAGTGGGTTACGCGGTGACTACTGAATTTGACACTCTGGCTTCTGGCTCATTGCCACACAATTATTCAGCTCAAGCGGCGGAGCTAGTAGCCCTGACAGAAGCATGCAAGCTTATGGAAGGTAAAAGTGTAACGATTTACACCGATTCACGATACGCGTTCGGGGTTGCGCATGATTTTGGGGCACTGTGGAAACACAGAAATTTTTTGAAATCTGATGGACGTCCAATTCTAAATGCTTCTCTTGTCTCTACTCTTCTAGATGCAATTCTATTACCAAAACAACTTGCTATTTGTAAATGCGCAGCGCACACTAACAACAATGATTTCATTTCAACAGGAAACGCCAGAGCAGACACGGCTGCGAAAGCTGCTGAAGCACAACAGTCAAAGGAACCAGAATGCATTCTATTATCTGAAACTAACACAAATGCTTTGTCTTCCCTACAGAGTATGCAGGCATTCGCTACAGCAGCAGAAAAACACCTGTGGAAACGTTGTGGCTGCAAACTTGAGAATGATGTGTGGATGAGCGTGGATGGGAGGCCTTGTTTACCCCGACATTTTTTCTCTCATTATGCTAAATGCCTCCATGGGCGAGACCATGGAGGCAAAGGGGCTATGGTAGAGCAGATGAAAGACATGTGGTTCACAAAGGGTTTTACAGTGATTGCTGAGAATTTTTGCAATAGATGCGTAATTTGTAACACACACAATGTGGCAAAGGGAGTGAAAATGCCCTTAGCATCTCATCCACCTTCACGGGAACCCTTTGAATACCCTATGATGGATTTTATTGAGCTAAGTCCATGTGAAGGAAAGAAATACTGCTTTGTGATGGTTGACATGTGGTCAAAGTGGATTGAAGTTTTCCCCACCACCAAGCAGGACGCAGCAGCAGTAGCCAAAGCCCTACTGACTGAAATAATTCCCAGATGGGGAATTCCAAGAAAGATAAGTTCAGATAACGGAACACACTTTGTGAACGAGGCAATAAAACAAGTGGGTCAGTTTTTGGGTATAGATATGAGAACACATTGCAGTTACCACGCCGCTTCAGGCGGAGCAGTAGAACGTGAGAATGCAACCATAAAAAACAATAATAATAATAATAATAATAATAATAAGTTTTATTTATATAGCGCCTTTCCAGAGCTCAAGGACACTTTACAATAAACAAACAACAATAAAGCCAAATGACAAACAGAGTAGACAGAACAACAGTAGGCAATTGAGAGTGCAAGTATAATAATACAGAAATCGGAGTGGGAAAAAAAAAAAATCTCTTTAAGACCTATAACATTCAGAAAAGAGGTGTGTTTTGAGCATGGATTTGAAATCAGAGATAGTGGCAACAAAACGGAGTGATCGGGGTAGAGAGTTCCATAATTTGGGTGCTATTACACTGAATGTTCTGCCCCCCATTGAAGCAAGGCGACGCCGAGGGACAACGAGAAAGTTGGAATCAGCAGATCGTAGAGAGCGAGTAGGGTTGAAGGGGAGAAGCAAATTACAGAGGTAAGGGGGAGCAAGGCCGTGCAGAGACTTAAAAGTGAGAAGAAGAATTTTGAATTTAATACGGTAAGACACAGGAAGCCAGTGAAGTCATGCAGAATTGGGGAAATATGAGCAGAACGTTTGGTGTGTGTGAGTAGTCTGGCAGCAGAGTTCTGAATATATTGTAATTTTGAAATGGAGCTAGCTGGTAGGCCAATGAAAAGTGCATTGCAGTAATCAAGACGTGATGTGACAAATGCATGGATGAGTGTTTCAGCATCAGAGATACTGATAAAGGGACAGAGCTGAGCGATGCGACGTAGATGAAAGAATGCTAATTTGGTGACAGAATTAATGTGAGAGTGGAAAGATAAAGAGGAATCAAAAATTACACCAAGATTTTTCACATTAGTAGATGGTTTGATAAGAGTGCCAGCAGTCTCACAGGTGAAGTTGGTGGGAATTTTATTAGTGAGTGATGAAGGTCCAGTGAAAATAATCTCAGTTTTGTCCATGTTGAGTTTTAGAAAATTTGAATGAAGCCAATGTTTTATTTCATGTACACAAGCAGAGATTTTGTCGGTTGTGAATGATAAAGTGGATGTACAGGTAGTGTATAATTGAATGTCGTCAGCGTAAAAATGATATTTAAAACCATGACGGCGTAGGATCTCACCAAGAGGTATTATGTATATTATAAATAATAATGGCCCAAGAACGGATCCCTGAGGGACACCTTGCTTCAGGGGGACAGTGGGTGAGCGGAAATTCTGAAGAGAAACGTAGAACAGTCTGTCGGAGAGATAGGAGGAGAACCAGGAAAGAGCAGAACCAGAAATACCCACATCCGAAAGGCGCAGAATGAGTAGTTGATGGGAGATGGTATCAAAGGCAGAGCTAAGGTCAAGCAGCAAAAGCATAGATAGAGAACCAGAATCACCAGAGAGAAGCAAATCATTAAGTACCTTAACTAGAGCAGTTTCAGTACTATGCAAAGGGCGAAAACCAGATTGAAAAGGATCGAAAAGATTATTTTCGACTAGAAAAGACTGGAGCTGGGTGGCAACAGTACTTTCCAGTAATTTGGCTATGAAGGGGAGATTTGAAATAGGACAATAATTAGATAAAACTGTGGGATCAAGGTTGGGTTTCTTTAGAACGGGGGTAACAGCTGCAGTTTTGAGTGATAGAGGTAATGAAGCAGAGGTAAGAGATGCGTTGATGAAATGAGAGATAGGTGCAGAAATGACTGAATGGCAACGTTTTAGTAGAGTAGTAGGAGCAGGGTCGAGATGACAAGATGTAGGGTTGGATTTCAAGATTAACTCGGAGACAGAAGAGGGAGTAGACAGAGAAAAAAGCAGCAGGGATTGACCAGGTTGATTCGGCAGATAACTAGTGTTAGTGGCATCATTAAAGAGACACTGGTTTACGGCATCTGTCTTTTCAATCATGTGAGCTAAGAATGAAGTGCAGAGTTCATCAGAAGCTAGCGCAGCATGAGACGGAGGTTTGAAAAGTTTGTTTATTGACTTGAATAATGCTTTTGGCCTGTTGCTTGATTTATTTATTAATTGTAGCCGATACAAAACTGGAACGAGCCAGATTCAGTGCAGATTTATAATTTTTCATATGGTCTTTGAATGCCGAATGGTGAACAGTCAGGCCAGTTTTCCTGTAGTAACGCTCAAGCCGTCTACCAGTGGCCTTTAAAGGGATCCCCTGGTGTTGAGACTTGTATGGCTTAATATAACATAAATGATGTCTCTTACTGAATTATGTAGTAAAAAACCCATGAAAGATCTACGTTATTTAAAAAATCGATTTTATATTTGGACCATGGGCGGCGCCATTTTGTTTGCGTTCTAGGTTGATGACGTAGTATGGTTGAACTCCTCAATCAGCTGGCGTTACCCGTAGCTATTTTTACCACAATGCAACTCGAAAATTGTTTCAGAGTTAAACAAAACCAATGAATTGCTTTGTAATTGTACTTAAAACACACTCAAACATACATGTGCACACAAACTCAACTACACAAGTCACAAACAGATCGGCGGGCGCGTAGTTATAGCCTCAATAGCCTGCCGACGAGCCTCCGGGACTCGGTAGGGCCGTTGCCTAACGACGACTCCGGGGGGCGTCCGGATGTGGTGTTGAAGCACGTGGGTCTGCCCGGGCTGAGAGGAGAACACATTCAGGTACTGACTGACCAGGTGCTGCAGCTCCGTCTTCTGGGCAGCCGAAAGGTGGGGGTTGATATCCACAACCACGGGCTCGGTGAGGCTTAGGGCAGCTACTTGGTCCCGGGTCCCCTACTCTTCAGGAAGTTGATGTGGTAGAGTTGCTCCGCCTGCCGTCGCCCCGGCTGTCTCAGGCGGTAGGTGACTGGCCCAATCCTCTCCACCACCGAGTAGGGTCCTTTTGCAGGAGGCCAGAAATTTGCATGCGGAGCTGGGTACCAGGACCATGGTTGGACCAGGGGTGGGGTGAAATGACAAGGGGTGAAATTAGGGGACCATGGACCAGGACCATGGTCTCCCGGTTGGAACTCCTGTGGTTGGGCTGCCCGGTCGTAATGACGTTGCTGTGCCTTTTGGGCCCTGGTGAGGTGTTCCCGGACTAACCGCATCACTCGGTCGATCCGTTCCCTCATTTGCCGGACGTGTTCAATGATGGTACGATGTCCTCCGCAGCCACGCGTCTGAGCATTTGCTTGAGGGTGTGGTTAAATTTCTCTATGAGCCCATCAGTTTGGGGGTGATAGATGGTGGTCCTCAACTGCTTCACCCGCAGCAGCCGGCAGAGGTCTGCCATTAGCCAGGACATGAAGGGGGTTCCCTGGTCAGTCAGGATCTCTGAGGGGAGGCCGACTCGGCTGGCCAGCAGAAACAGCTCCTGGGCGGTGGACTTCACGGTGGCCTTCCACAGGGGGACTGCTTCTGGGTACCGGGTGGCATAGTCGACAATGACCAGGATGTGCTCATGCCCTCAGGCAGACTTCGGCAATGGCCCCACTATGTCCATTCAAATCCGCTCGAAGGGCACCTCGATGATAGGCAGCGGGATGAGCGGGCTGGGGGGAGGAGTCCTGGGCGACGTGGCCTGACAGGTCGGGCAGACTAACCGCATCACTCGGTCGATCCGTTCCCTCATTTGCCAGACGTGTTCAATGATGGTACGATGAGGGGCCGGCTGCCGCTCCCACGGTTCCCGGGCCACGGGCAGAATAATAATCTTATACGGTGTGTTAATAGGCCAGAGGAGAACTGGCACCCCGACTGAGTCTGGTTTCTCCCAAGGTTTATTTTTCTCCATCATGCCCTGATGGAGTTTTGGTTCCTTGCCACTGTCGCCTTTGGCTTGGCTTGCTCAGTTGGGGACACTAAAAATATGATTAAAGTTATTCAACTTATTATACAAATAAAATGTATGAATTAGGTCTTATTTAATTCTATAAACTATAATACTGATCTACCAACATTGTCGCTATATGATAAATTAAAATAAGCTGATAACATCACTGTTTTCTCCAGTACGACTGTACAGCCAAATCTAAATTTGTCGCAATATTATCCTGTTTGACACTGTGAAGCTGCTTTGACACAATCGTGATTGTAAAAGTGCTATATAAATAAAGTTGATTGATTGATTGATTGGCAAAACCACTTTACTTACCCGGCCAGTGGAAGTGGCCGTGGCTGCGTTGAACGGTATTGGCTGACATGAGATGTCCTGCCATTGGGTGGGAATGGGCCAGTTCTAGAATGTCCTCCTGCTGTTCCCCCGAGAAGCTATTGTTTAGGGCTAGTAGTTGGCGGGCTTTGTTGTAAAAACTTGGCAACCCTGTCTGCACGCTCGCTGGAATAAATGATCTTTGCTGGTGTTGTAAAAAAAATAAGAGTTATTACCCAACATGTTCATCATTTTTGAGAGAAATTGTGAAGGTGATGCAGATACAAACAAGCTCTCCGTTTAGGATTCGAACAAATATAATCCAAGCCCCTTTGATGACGTGCATGATTACGTTACTGTTGATCATCTGTCCATCATCGTCTAAAGCCCGCCTTGATTATTTCATTGGTCTGAACAGTTTCTGTTCAGGGATAATTACTCCTCTACGGAGCGAGGCCAGACCGACCCTCTGACCTAAAAATGTTGTGGGCGGGGCTAAGTTCAGCTGGCATCCAGGCTAGCCTACAGTACTAAACAGTTTTACTGGACTTAAAAGGTACAAGTACAATATTCCTTCTACTGAGAGTAGCAATGAAGAATTTCCAGGTGTGTTTACATTATTTATGGCATATATAAGCGGTTCAGAAATCTGCATAAATTATAAAGACACATTTTGGGTAAGCTGTTTATTTTCATTGAGTTTTACTTTCACTGGTAAACTGAAAAATTGCCGCGTCATTTGAGGTTTTCTCCCCACGCAGTTCATGAGAGCGGCTATAGCAGTCCATAACACAGCAAGTGAACACCATTAGAATGTGTTTTTAAAGGTGGGGGTGAAATGCTGTTTCATGCATACTGAGCTTTTTACACTGTTAAAGACTTGGATTCCCATCCTAAACATAGGCAAAGTTTCAAAAACTAATGTTGGACGTTTGATGGAGTATTTCTGTGTTCAAAAATACTCCTTCCGGTTTCTCACAAGTTTCGGAGAGTTTTTTTCGAGTATGGGTCAACTTGACGTTAATAGAGCGGAAGGTCCTTGTATGGGCCGTACGGGCTCTTCTCCCAGTAGGGTGCGCGCGCGCGTGCGTGACTAGAGCGAGAGAGGAAATGCACGCCCGTAAACACTCTCTCAGCTGCAGATCCAGTCGCCGTTATAGTCCGCGCCGCGCTCCACTTTATTCCAGCATTCCGGGAAGGCAGCTCTGCATTTGAACCGATTTGAACACAGAAATGACGGGAAGCTTCACAACATCGCTTCAGTCGCGTCGCGTCGCAAAGTCACTGATCTCCACAGTCACTAATCTCCACAGTCCCTGCTGTCAGGACTTCACCAAATCATACCAAAAAAGTGTTTTTGACGGTCCTGCTTTGGAAGCAGCCGGTGAGTAAAACTGCTTCAAATGTCTGTGCTGTTGGCTATCGTCACGTGAGTAAACATCAGTAAACGACACGATTGCGTACTACGTCATTCAAATGCGCTAACGTTACTCCATTGTTGTTCTATGTATAACGTTACACTAGTCTGACGTGCAAAACCGTTTTGCTTGCTACTGCTAATGTTTAGTCGCATACAATAGTCCATAAACCGAATCATGTCCTCATAAACTGCAAGTAAACACACACAAATGTTGACTAAATACAGTCCATACCACAGAGACGGACGTCCTGCTGCTGCTGTTTCTCCTGTTCAGTTTATTTCAGCCTCCGGATCTGATTCTGGATCATATATCTATTAGCTGAGATCGATAGCCATGGGTTTCTCCACGCTTGAGGATGTCACCGCTCGTCATTCTTTAGCTCCGCCTACACGATACGCCTCCAGGCAGTTCGTTTTTTTCCGGAAAGACAGCCCATATTTCTTTTATAAATATAATAAAACTAAACACTTTTCGGCGATATGAAGGATGCAATACTACCCTTTACTGTAGGTATTCAAGATTGACATGAGATTGACTGAAACTGAGTGTTTCACCCCCCCATTAACTATCTAACACAGTTTTTACGTCTACCTCCACTACTACACATTCGCTAATGTAGTGTCTGTGTCCTAAAGTCCATGAATGAGATCCGATGTGCTGTTTCCAGGAGGGAAAGCTAAACAATCACACTCCATTTGTTGAACGGTTTCCACGCCGGCCGTGAGTGCGATTATGGCAGTTAATGACACAACATGCGTTCACCATTGTTACTTTTTTTAGCTTAACTTGTTCTACTTTTAGAACTAAAAAACGTCAATTTCGATACAACACAGTATTGACAGCGGCTTCCGTGACCTAAAGTCCCAAAATGCATTGCGTTGCTTAAATCACGTTGGTTGATTTAAGCTGGTTGTGGTTTAATTTAGTACGGCTGCACTACTGGGCCACCATAGGCGACAGCTTCAAATGCAGTGGATTATGTTCCATGAATGCTGAGACTGCTAAAGCTGAATCTGAGTCTGGGCTGCTGTGGGAATCAGCCGTCATCTCTCACTGTAGGGCAGGCAAAGCTTTGAGTCTTATGAGCACAGACATTTCCGGCATTATGAGACAGATCCTCACATTTAAAAATACATATTCTGTATTTACAATAAAGAAATACAAATGTAAAACAGATTAATGTACTAATGATAATAATAACAGCGGTATATACATCTGACATTAATGGGGCTGATTTAAATCTCTGCACATGTATCCCACAATGATTTAATATATATTAAAGTACTAGAATTTGAGAATTAAAATGATCAAGATACTTCATTATAGATGAGTTTAATCCCAACATGATCCTGATGTAGGACACTAAAGACCCCAATTCCTGCTAATCCACCTCATCTGATCTCAGATAGGGCTACTCATCCTCTATTTCAGCTCTTAAATCAACAATAACCATTCAACATTACTCATCATGTGTGTGTGTGTGTTTCTATTAATGCTACGTTATTATAGGATACTTCACCGCTTTTTCATATTAAACTATGTTATTCCCTTAACTAAGACGAGTTGACACACACCTCTCTCGTCTCAGAGTGTGCTCTTAATCTCTCTGACGTGCTGTGATGATCTGATAGCATTTAGCTTAGCCCACTAAGCCCAGTTCATTCACTAGATCAAGTTAAAAGCGACCAAACACCTCCACGTTTTCCCTATACACTAATAGTTAAATGATTAAGTATGGTGACATAAAATAAAACGTGGCGCTTTTCTAAGTGGATTAAAAAGGAGAACTACAATGTATGGCGGAATAGCACTTCTGAGAGTACTTCGGCTCAGCAGAAGGGAGAGAGAGGGAAACGTAGGGCTGGGAATTGATTCCACAAAGAATCGATTCCTCGATTCCAAGGCGTTGGGAATCGAGAGTCGATTCCAACGTTTGAAATCGATTCCATTGCGGGGAATCGACTACACTTTATTCATTTGTCTCTCGCTTACTAATAATGATTGGAAGTCTATTTCATTTTTGCAAAAGGTTCTTTTGAACAGTTAGTTTCAAATAACGAGTTATAAATAAAGCAATTCAGCGGGTTTTTTTTTGCGTCACTGCATGATGATGTCACTAGAACGGAATTCTAACTACTTATTTTTATGGTATGAAAGGTTCAAATCAAGCCATATGTGAATGCATATTGCTGATTATTATTATACCCTTCATTCACTTAGTTTAATAGTGTCTATTGTGAAGGGGGGAGTGGGCCGACACCCTTGCCTATTCATCATATGCATCTTCATCATATGCATCTTATCCTTTTGAATGATTTTTAATAACCTCATGAAGTAAATAATCAGTTATTATCCTTTCAAAATAATGAATTATTGACAATCAATTTTATTTGATCATTAATACATTTAACTATTATTTAATATGATTTTGACTCTATGTCTGCTGTATGGTGTCTAATTTGCTTTCCAGAGACGGTCTGACAAAGACAGTCTGACCCCTATCTATGTGCCCTGACATAGATAGCCTGACCTCTATCTCTGGGTCCTGACCAACAGGGCCTTGGAGAGAAAGTTAGAACTTCCAAGAGGTGAATCCTGCCTGTTGTTAGTAACCCCAGGACAGGAAGGGGTGGGAGGATTTGAGTCTCCCAATTGTGATTTCTTCCCATTTATATAGTGTGATTTTTCCCATTGATAGAAGTACATTTTTGTCTTTATATTTCTTTATAGAATTAGGTAGATGATGTAACTCATACTTTTCTTTTTGGAGATTTGTTTGTCATGTGGTGTTGATATCTTGTCCTGTTGATAAGCTCACTGCTGCGCTAACCTTGGAGGAGAGATGTGCCCTAGAGTCTTGTGTGTGTGTGTGTGTTACATGTTCTGTGCAGGTCTATGGAATGGATTGGACCGCTTTTCTCACACCCTAGACCTCTTGGCGTCTTTCTAGGACTCCCCTGAAGTCAACACTACCCCAATCTTGGGATTGTCTGAGGTATACATCCTGATTAACAACAACAACATCTCCTATCTATTCTCGTGTGACACATTGTTTAGACTTTATGTCAATCAGTAATATTCCACGTGTTTTTAATGATGTAAATCATGCCCTTGAAATTGGTATAACTGGTGTGGTAATTTTGTGTAGAGTAGAGTCTGGCCTGACACCGCCTTGAGAGACTCTGAAGCTGACTCTACTGATGAAACTGCAAACTATTCTTCAGTAAAATTCTCTCCGATGATTGAACATCCTGACTCCTGGTCTTCATTTCGCATATCTGGTCTATGGGTCAAAACTGTAACCCCTAACAGTTTTTGGTGGAGAATGCGGGCAATAATTCCTTGGTGACACCCCTGGCAAAACAACAAATAAGGTAGTATTTATTTATTTTATTATTTGGATAAGGTTGTCTAAATGGAAGAGATTTGAGAAGAAGAGCAGTGTGCTTAGCTTCATTCCGCTTGTGAAGAGTGAGGCATAATTATACTAAAGGTTAATAGTATAAGAAGTCGCTGATAGCATCGTGACGTGCTGAAGGCATAGGTAAAAACGGTAGCAGACAGTGCAAAGAAGCGGACTCAATAAAGGGGAGGCCCTCAAGGCAGTGGTAACATCCTCTACAGGAGCCCGTCTTGGACCAACTGGTACAGTCCAGGAAACATCGCGAACATTCTACATCTCTTCCATCTCAGATAAAGGGACCCCTTGTTTAAACAAATAAAATAGATTCAGGAGTTGTTTGCCAGGGATGCATCTGGAACGATACCGAGTAGAATTAAATAAGACCCAAATTGGTAAGGACCAGTATATGTGACCAGGAGTAAAAAGATACTTTGTGGTTTCAAATTAAAAACTAATTTGAGGATAAAAATAAGATTCATTGCCTAACGCTGCTAGAAACCTTCTCTGTGATCAAGAAAAGATTGTTTAGAAACCAAATAGGCGTCAGATAAACCCAAATTTATAGCCGTTTGTGCTCGCTGTAAAATGGGAGGCGTACCAATGAAAACAATCCCTAATGGGGCTAATGAGTGGTACGACCTGGATGCACGTGACAGAATAGCAAAATTAAAGGAAGTGCAGGTGGGCCATGATCAGGGAGGTTTTAATAAGGGGCTGGGAAAGTTTTGTGACAAAGTAGAAAATGCTGCCAAGTCTCTTCTTCCCTCTATCCCAACTGACTCTTACCAGGAAGTGCAGGTGGCCCCTACTCAGGGATCCGCCCCACTTCCTGATAACAAAGAGAAGGGACCGTATGAAAAGGCACGCCCAATATTGAATGCACAGGTTGAAATCCCTCCCCCGTACAACCCAGGGGATCTTTCCGCACAAGCAAAAAGTAAATTAACCACAGAGGTCAAGAATATCAGATTGTCCTCTGTTGAGGCAAATAAACCCAGAAAAACAGTCTTTGCCGCCCCAATCCGACATTCGGAGTGGGACGACCAGAACACTGAAATGGGGGCTGGGCATGAATATGGGTCATTGACCAGACTAACCCCAGCTGAGAAAAATAGTTTGCTTGCGGGGATAGAACCTTTCATACTGTACAGCCCGAATAAAGTTTTATGGGATAAGATAGAAGCCATTGCCAGACAACAAAATCTGGGCATTGCTGACATACAAGCACTGGTGGAAGGATTAATTCCTACCAGTAAACTGAAAGCTGTACAAACAATTAGACCCCACCCCTTCGTTCCTTCAGACTGGACTGAGTACTGCGAGGCCTACACCACTTACACGTTTGAGGTTGAAGAACTTTTAGGTCAGGGGTTATACCCCTGGACCAGTGTAACCCAGGTCAAACAGAGAGTAGAGGAAAGCCCTTTAGAATATGCTGACCGTTTTCACATAGCCTATGAAACTTACTGTGCTGTAAACTGTAAGCCTGAAGATTGTGATTGCTCCATTGTCCTTGAATCTGCCACAGGCAGCCTGAACGTGCTTCCCTTATCTCAATCTGGCCACCATTGTAAACAGAGATGCGCAGTGACTGATGTTGACAAAGAGACTGAAACTCAACCTGAGTGGAAGTTTTTGATTTCTAAATTTCCAGATGTTTGGGCAAAAGATACATTTGATTGTGAGCTTGCCCATGTTCTGCCACTGAGCATCCCAGGACCCATGCATGTAGCCAAACGACAATACCCTTTACGAAATGAGGCTCGAGAGGATGCGAAGAGTGGGGTAGACAAATTATGCAAACAGGGTATCATAATACCATGCACCTCTCCGACAAATTCACCGATATGGTCTGTGAAAAAGAGCGACAACTCTTGGGGTCTCCAGATAGACTACACCGCGTTAAATGCAGCTTCCGAAAAGATGCACCCCCTTGTCATGAACCCTGCCACGATCCTTTATGAAATAGGGTCTGAACACTGTTATTTCACTGCACTGGATATTTCTAACACTTTCTGGACTTGCCCTCTAGCCAAGGAGGGCCCAGGAAAGTTTGCTTTCACCTGCAGGGGTAGCCAATGGACATGGTGCCAGTTGCCACAAGGATTCTATAACTCTCCAACCCTGTTTCATCAGGTACTGGCATCCTTCATTGATCCGGTAAGAAAGACTGTTGAAAATGATGGATCATTTGTCCTACAATATGTGGATGACATTCTGATTGCCAGCCCAAGAAAATTCAAACATTTAACTGCTGTACGAACTGTTTTGAATGCTCTGAAAAACGGGGGATTCAAAGCCAACTTGAAAAAGGCACAGCTGGCATTGCCCGAAGTGACTTATTTAGGGCAGATTGTCGGGGTGCACGACCGACGAATTACTCCAGAAAGAGTCAAAGCCATCGTCGAACTTCCAAAGCCAAACATGGTTACTGGTCTAAGGCAGGTAATGGATCTTCTGAATTACTGCCGCCAGTATGTTCCTGAATACACTGAACTGTCTAAACCCCTCACAGAATCTCTTAAAGGGGGCAAACCTGGATCCGAGTTGATCGACTGGACGGAGGAGATGGAGGAGGTGTTCGTGAGTATCAATGAAACTCTAACTTCCTCCCCAGCACTGAGACATGCTGACAGCAGCTAACCTTTTCACCTGTGGACATGGGTGGGAACCCGATCATACTCCGCTGCCCTTGGCCGGAGAGTTCCAGGCCGAAACTCCTACGGAATGGTAGGATATTATTCTGTTCCTATTCCTGTTTCTATGGCAGGTCAGCACCCCTGCCTGCTGACATGTGACTGTGCAGAATGGGCTGTGAAAACCACGGAGGACATTGTGACACATCAAAAGGTGATACTGCACACAAGACACCCGATCTTGAAGTTATTGACAAACACTTGCTTGAGCTCTATTTTAAATCAAATACGAGCAAAGGGGGAAACCACTCTTCTGATTAAGAATGTGGAAATTCAAATTGACAATGAAAATGCTGTAAACCCTGCCTCCTTGCTTCCAGAAGAAGGAACTGCCCACAACTGTGTCCATCTGATCGAGAACGACAGCCAGAGCCCTCTCCAGGCCGAACCATTATCTGATGCCATGAATTTGTTTGTTGACAGGTCCAGTTTTCATGAACAAAGACAACACTCCACAGGCTATCACTGCATGAAAAGTGGGATTTTCGTCAGTAAGCGGCACTGTAGATTGTCGTGGAAGATCAGGTTTACGACTGTACACGGCAGTTTGCAGGCGACACCGAAAACTGCCGTGAATTGTCAGAAATTGACGTGGGCCATGCTTGGCAGTTGTCCCCCCCAAGACCCCCCTTCCCTTAACTCCAGGGGAGGCTTTAACATGTAAATGAACATGCTGTGAGCTATACAAATGCAAATCAGGGTAGCAGGAGTTTTAACCCATGTGACATTTTTCTAAAAGGTATTAACTTCCTTCTAAGAAAATCTCTTAGATAGATCAGGCTCAGTATAGCCTAATTGTAAAATCTTAAACTTAAGCTTGAATTTATATATTTGATGAAAGTATTTTAGATTATTTATTGTGTGTCATTTGCAATCAGTCGCCGTGAATTCAGTGCGACTCGCAATTTTGACCAATCACCGCAACTTTTACCAATCATTGCGGTCTCCTGCTAATAAGCGGCGTCATACATCAGCAAACTTTATATATCATATATCATTGCCTGTCAAAATTAACGTGTTAATGCAAATTAATTTTAACGGCACTACATATATGTATGTATATATATATATATATATATATATATATATATATATATATATATATATATATATATATGTGTGTGTGTATATATATATATATATATATATATATATATATATATATATATGTGTGTGTGTATATATATATATATATATATATATATATATATATATATATATACAGGGGTTGACATTAACTTTTTTGCTCACCGGCCACCGTGGCTAGTGGTTTTCCAAAGTTACTAGCCACTCAGCATTTTCACTGGCCACAATTTTGCTGTTTGGAAATTACATTGTATATGTTTAAAGTTGACTTTGGCATATATAAATTACTTGATTTTGAATCATTTTACTTTATTTAGAAGATTTAAAACCCTTTCAAACTTTCAAATGCAGAATGACCCCCCAAATCTTGTATATCAGCTGGGATGTGCAGGTGGGCAAGGGGTGGGCAATATAATAGATTATAATAGAATATAATAGGCTAATATGAGAAAGGTAATATGACAGGCTATGAGTTATTTTAGTTAGGATATATATAATTTAAAAAATACCCTAAGCAAATTACAAAAATAATAGTTATTAAAAATAAAATAAAAATTCCGATACTAATACGACACAATGTAATTTATTGAATGTAATTGTCATTGGATACGACTTTCATCGAAAATAATGTAACAAAATGTGGGCGTGGTCTGTGTTGTGAAATGAAACCACATTAAAAATTCCCTTAAACTGCGTTTGAAACATACAGCAAAGCAGCGACAGAGGAAAACACAGAGCCTGATATTATGCAAACATTTACCAATAATGTGGAAAGCGTTTTAAATCTGTTCAGTGGAAAATCCGCTGTGACGAATCTGTCCTCGTCTAACATCTGCTGTAAATCCAGGTAAAACTAGCTGCGTGCACGCGCCCGTTCTCAGATAACATGATCCCCAGTTGATCCGTAACACCGGCGGGAAGAAACAGCTGAATGCAATCTCGTCAGCTTGCTCAGTTTGCTGCCGATTTTAACGAGCAGTTAACTTTAGTAATCTCCAGGTTGCTGTCCATAGATGATAGGTTGCTTGCTTTGGAGTCGAAAAACTGTGCGGAAGATACTAACTTTAAGAAGAGAAGACGAGTGCCTAAGAGAAGACCAGTCCTAAGTTTGCGGTAAGACTGTTATCTAAGCTAAAGTAACCTAAAGCAAAGCTTTTTAAGTAGCACAAGCTGAAATTAGCCTTGTAAAAGAACAAATGTAAGTTGCTTTATAAAAGTGTTTTCTTTTTCTGGTCATTTTACAGGAAGCAGTACGCCGTCTTCACAACTTCGTCATAACACTCATTTAATTGTTTTCCAGCTGCATGTAAGACAAAGAGACAGTACGCAGGAGGTACAAACATCCAGTTCTTGCATCGCACGCAGAAGCTGTGAAGAGTTCAGCTCGGAGTCGATTGAGAAGAGGGTAAGATTTATTAGATTTAGATCCGTTTTTGGTCAGTGTGACTATTTTTCAGGTGCATTTTACGCAGTACATCGCGCAATACTGATTGTCTTTATTGTTTGTTTTTACAGCTGCTACAAGCAAGAAAGCGTGTTAGCTGAGGATGAGGTGGGCCTTTGGAAGTGCGCTACCATAGACCTGATGTCTGATGAGGAAGACGGCATCGTTCGCGCGGTGTCTGGATGGACTGTTTGACCAGCCAGGAGCTCGCCGAGCTCTGTGCCACGCTGCAATCGAGATTAGAGGCGATTCCAAAGAACAGGGCAACGCACGACAGACGTCTGAAAAATGGACTTAAAACAGACAGAATGGCGCTATAGTTGCCTACAGCTCTGAAGCGGAAAACAGAGACTTCATGGTGCTGTAGGATTTTGGGCTTCTCGTGAGCTTCCTATTGTTGTGTGGGCAGGTCTCACACGTTTTGCATTTGGTTGTGTGTTTGTGTTTGTTCTAATAAAGCTCTTTCTTTGAATAAACTGCACGTCCCTGGCATATTTTCCTTTCCTCAATAAATGAATGTCCTTGATGGTTATAATAGCGTAGTCCATAGGATAACAATGACATGAAAATAAAACAATAGCATATCACATGAATATGAATATATACAATTAAAAAATAATATGCAAATCATAATTTTATATATCTATATATGTGTGTAAAATTATTATAATTTGGGGGTTTAAATGTATTCATTTTTTTACCCAGGTTGACCAATAGTAACAGATCTGCCAACCAATCACGAGGGATATTTCTTGTTTCAATGTAGTAGTTTCAACCAATACTGAGTGAGGAAATTCAAGCCATTCCGGCAAGGCGCCGCCCAGAGCTGCTATTCATATGCTAATTAGAGCCATTAGCGCCGGCGCCAGCATGCCTCCGCAAGCTCCACATACGTCATGGTTCGTTTCCGTCAATATGTGGCACAGACGAACGCGACGTTCACAGGCTGTAAACTGACGTTAATTGTCGAAAATCAGGGAGATTTCCGGCCGTTTACGGGGACGAAAATCCCACTTTTCATGCAGTGTATGCTGTGGTAAACGAACATTATGAGACTGTTGAATGTGGCTCTCTTTCAGGGGGAGGGGCTCAGGTGGCAGATCTGGTCACTCTCATGTGTACACTTCAATACGGCAAGGCCTTCGGGACGGTCCATGATTTCGGACCTGTGTGGAAACGACAGGGGTTCCCTACCACCCCTGGTTTACCCATCTCTCATCAAAAGCAGGTACAGAAACTCATGTCTGCCTGTGATTTTCCTGCAGAAGGAGCTGTTATCAAAAGAACAGGACACTCTACTGATAACGCCTCAGAATCCAAGGGCAACCAAGCTGCTGATGCTGCTGCCAGGCTGGCTGCACAACAGACAGAGACATGCGTGAGTGTAATGGCTATCTCTCCCCAGGAGAGTGAGCCACCCCGAGACATTTATGCACAGGATAAAGATCCTGAAGTAACAGAGCAATGGACAAAACTCGGTGCACTGATGAACTCAGATGGACTTTGGAAACTCAATGAACATTTTGTCTGCCCTGTTTCTGCTCGAACCGAGCTCATGTCGTTATATCAAGGGTTGGCACATGCTGGGCCTGAGAAACTATATGCAATGATTTCTAAAACATGGTGGTGGCCAGAAATGAGAGCTTCTTGCAGGGATTTTTTCAGATGTTTAGTTTGCTTTAAGGTTGATTCTTCAGCTAAGCTAAATATTCCCTTAGGTCACGCCCCATGTCCCCAGCATCCGTAGACCCATCTTCAGATTGACTTCACTCTACCCCCTAGTGGGGGCTTTTCATACATCCTAATGATTTGTTCCCCAGATGGGTAGAGGCTTTCCAGTTGAAGAACTGCACTGCAGATGCAACAGCCTTGATGCATCTGCACATGCTCAAACTAACCGTTGACATAACTGTTTGGATGTGTGTGTTCGTTTTAGTCTTTTCTATCTGTGCAGGTCCTCTTGCCGAGAAGCAAGCTGAATTCTGCCGAGGAGGACAGGAGGATGCTGACACTAACGAACAATCTGAGAAGCAAGCTGACAAAGAAACATATTGTACCCCTAATGTGAGTGGAAGGTGGGAGAGCCTCGGAATGGGGACTGGTCTTTTTAGTGGCCAGCATGTCCGTGATGAGGTGAAGAGACAAGTGTGACCCGTCAGGGAAGCATGAGTCACCACTCAACCTTCCATAGAGACCTCAATTGTAGACCAGACGTGGCGGTATTGGACCCCACATTGGTCTTAAAACGGGGGATTGAAGGGGGGAGTGGACCGACACCCTTGCCTATTCATCATATGCATCTTCATCATATGCATCTTATCCTTTTGAATGATTTTTAATAACCTCATGAAGTAAATAATCAGTTATTATCCTTTCAAAATAATGAATTATTGACAATCAATTTTATTTGATCATTAATACATTTAACTATTATTTAATATGATTTTGACTCTATGTCTGCTGTATGGTGTCTAATTTGCTTTCCAGAGACGGTCTGACAAAGACAGTCTGACCCCTATCTATGTGCCCTGACATAGATAGCCTGACCTCTATCTCTGGGTCCTGACCAACAGGGCCTTGGAGAGAAAGTTAGAACTTCCAAGAGGTGAATCCTGCCTGTTGTTAGTAACCCCAGGACAGGAAGGGGTGGGAGGATTTGAGTCTCCCAATTGTGATTTCTTCCCATTTATATAGTGTGATTTTTCCCATTGATAGAAGTACATTTTTGTCTTTATATTTCTTTATAGAATTAGGTAGATGATGTAACTCATACTTTTCTTTTTGGAGATTTGTTTGTCATGTGGTGTTGATATCTTGTCCTGTTGATAAGCTCAATGCTGCGCTAACCTTGGAGGAGAGATGTGCCCTAGAGTCTTGTGTGTGTGTGTGTGTTACATGTTCTGTGCAGGTCTATGGAATGGATTGGACTGCTTTTCTCACACCCTAGACCTCTTGGCGTCTTTCTAGGACTCCCCTGAAGTCAACACTACCCCATTCTTGGGATTGTCTGAGGTATACATCCTGATTAACAACAACAACATCTCCTATCTATTCTCGCGTGACACATTGTTTAGACTTTATGCCAATTAGTAATATTCCACGTGTTTGTAATGATGAAAATCATGCCCTTGAAATTGGTATAACTGGTGTGGTAATTTTGTGTAGAGTAGAGTCTGGCCTGACACCGCCCTGAGAGACTCTGAAGCTGACTCTACTGATGAAACTGCAAACTATTCTTCAGTAAAATTCTCTCCGATGAATCAACATCCTGACTCCTGGTCTTCATTTGCATATCTGGTCTATGGGTCAAAACTGTGACCCCTAACATTGTTTCCTTCTGTAATCCTGCATCGTGGACAAGTTTGCTACATTTTGCACACAAAAACTCCATAATTTTAAATTGTGAAATGGTTCTGTTGTCCACAACGGTAGGTTTTGAGCTCTGCTTACAGATGCAGGTGTGAGGGTCTTATTTTAATTTTCTATTTAATTTTATTTTCTTTAATCCATTGATAACTGAAAGAAAATGCACCTAGACTAGAGTACAGCTTAATGACCGAGTCTAATGTTGCTATAGTAATGAACGCAATTTAACTTGCTCGCGCATCTGATTGACAATTAAACTGCACACTCTTATATTATTGTTTTTGTTAATATTGTGGTTATGTTGCCTAGTGCATTCTGTGCAAAAGCACTTATTTGAACGTAGTCATTTAACTTAACTGTGCACATGCATTTTAGACACGTCATGTAGTTTTAAACATGCAATAAGTGCTATCCTTTTTAATTATTAGGCTAAATCGCATTTACTTCTGGGCTATGGCCATTTCAGGAGAATCCATCATTTAAAATTCATCAGAGTTATGGAAATGTATCATCATTTTACAAATAAAGTTTCGGAGAAGGATACTTTCTACATCCTTGTATCCTGCGGTCACTCAGGATCTAGGTTCCTCCATCGATTTTGTTAAAAAAAAAGAAGAATCGAAAAGGAATCGAAAACAAGAGTGCAGAATCGATTCTTGGAATCAACTCCGTCGATTCCGTAAACAGGAATTGGAATTGATTCCAAAAATTTCACAATCGACCAGCCCTAGGGAAACGTGGTTGAGGAGATGTGAGGGAGGATTTTTCAGGCGGGACTTTTTACTGTGCCGATTCGAAGCACTCTCAGAATTGCTATTCCGCCACACAATATAGTTCTCCTTTTTAATCCGCTTAGAAAAACACCACCAGGGCCGGCCCTGACCAGGCCTGACCTTGCTGCCCTAGACAAGATTTTACTTGGTGCCTGTAGACTTAAAATTTAAGCGTTGTCCCCGCTGTAGTTTAATTCATAGGACCGGACACCAGTTATTTTGCCAAGAGATTTCCTTTTTATTATTTTATATGTCAGCATAGGCGAGAAAGACAATGAAGATCTTCATTCCAGCTTTCTCTGATCTCTGGTCTGAAGTGTTGGGTTTTTATATGCTGAAAAACTACATTACCAGGCAAACAAGTAATGTCCATTAAAATGGAAAGTATACATGTATAAGTCCACATACACATAACAAACCATAAAGTACACATTAGCATGGAATGTATAACTAAACGCTGAGTACACATATGCATTAAAACTTAGACTACACTCATACATTGGTCTTACAATCCAACAGCTCTCTTCCTATACTCAGTATTCAAGCATACAATGATTACAAATGATTATGAATACTAATAAAAAGTAATAATACAGATGCATAATATCAACTGATTATGAATATTAATATTGATTAATGAATAAGTTAATATTGAATACTAAAAATTTAGTCTAGTGCCCCTCGTATCAAGGTTTTTATATGTTGGTTGTGTTTTTATAATTTAAAAATAAAATAAAAGCACGCACACACACACGTCTGGTTCACTATCTTTGTGGGAACTCTACATAGATGTAATGGTTTTTATACCGTACAAACCGTATTTTCTATCCCCCTACACTGCCCCTAAACCTACCCATCACACACTGTCTCTCTCTCTCACTCACTCACGCACGCACGCACGCATGCGCGCACGCACACACACAAATGTGTGTATGTATGTATATCCTCCACTAAACTATGCATTTTCACCTAAACTTTTTAAGAAATTTGCATATTTAGTGTGCATTTATTTTTATATATTTTAGATAAATCTGTATATGAATATCATTACTTATTTCAGAAAAAAAAAACAAAAAATAAAAAATACGGCATATATCCCCTTACAATTGCACAACTGAGTTTAAGATAAAAATAACTGGAATTAATGAGCAAACATTCATATTTAGATAATGCATTTAGATAACCTGTTCATCACTTCATCACTTTACCTCTGTCTTTATCCCCTTATTCCTTTATATTCCTGTATCAGAGGGCTTCGGTCTTTTTGACACATTGGCCATCCGTCATAAATAATTAGGCAACTTTCCAACTTTCACTGGCGCGAGCGAACAAGCACAATCCTGTGTGTTAGATACGCGAGAGGCGACGCGAAAACACATTCCCAACGTTAAACTGATCGCGCGTTCAATATCGGACACACTAAAGCACTCGCTGGGCAGGAGGAGATTGGTGCGGCGGTCTGGGAAGAGTCTGGGGATTTGGTTAAGGTTTTTTTTGGTAATATTTCAAATTAATATTAATAAAAAGTAGCAGCAATAAAACCGGAAAAATCACTCATTTTGGCGGCCCTATGGACGAGTGGCGCCCCTAGCATTTGCCTATTCCGCCTATACCACGGGCCGGCCCTGAGTGCCACGTTTTATTTTATGTCATCATACTTAATCGTTCAGCTATTGGTGTAACTGTATTTAAATAGGGCAAACGTGGAGGTGTTTGGTGGCTTCTAACTTGATCTCTGTTTGGTTCCATAGTGAATGAACTGGGCTTAGTGGGCTAAGCTAAATGCTATCAGATCGTCACCGCGCGTCAGAGAGATTAAGAGCACACACTGAGACGAGAGAGGTGTGTGTCAACTCATCTTAGTTAAGGGAATAACAGTTTAATATGAAAAAGCGGTGAAGTATCCCTTTAAATCTGAACGTCTGAATCTCTTCCTCCTGCGTAATCATTTTAAATTATAATACACAAGAGCTTGTATGATCAACTGTACATTTGTTAAAGCAATGCTTTCTGAAAAACTGCATGTAAGCAAACAGTTTGAGTTGATACCAGCTGTAGGTTTGCAGTGTGTTCATGAAGTGCTGTACAGCAGCATCTCAGCAACATTACCATCACACATATTCATTTATTACAGTATTATATTGAGAAGCTCCTGAGGATCTTTAATCTGATGGTGGCTTTGCATGTGCTGTTGATTTCACAGGTTCAGCTTTAGATGTAAACCATCTCTGGCTCCAGGTAAGACAGAAGTCTTTCTCTAGGCTGTGAGGAGGAAGTAGAAGAGGAAATAATCAGTGTTCAGAGAAACAAGCTGCACATTAGGATCAATATTTCAGTTACTCTGAGTACAAACTGTAATTACGAAAGGAAAATATATTTACCAATATATTACTTGAAATATATTTTAATATATTGTTAATACATGGAATAATATATTGATGGTATTATACAATATATAATATTTTGCAAAATATACAAATAATTTCCACTTTCAATATATTGGAAAATATAAATATTAAATCCCATATATGTGAATATATTGCCTAATGAATAGCATGATATTTTCCAATATACTGCAATATATTTTTGTTTCGTAAGGAATTACTGTAATCAGATTAGTTACTGATTTGACATTATTTGGCGTACATATTGTTTCTAAATATTTATGTCTTAAATATAATGCATTTAAGCGTAAATTCCCATGTGTGTGTGTTAGTGTGAGTGGTGTAAAGTGATGTTTCCTCACCTCAGGTCACAGTTTGAGTCTCGAGTCTCGTATCACGTCTCTGAGCTTCTGCTTCTGTGAGTCTCTGATCTTATTGTCTCTCAGATCAAGCTCTTTTAAAAACTGCAGTGCTTTTGAGTTTGTCAAAGACTGAGTTAAAGAAGAAACATCTGTAATGCCACAGTCATATAGTCTAGAGAGAGACAAACAGACACAAGAGAAAAGAGAAGTGATTGTAACTTTCCCCCAGAGTGTGATATCAAACCAGAGGCCTGACATGTTCATCATCAGAGTCGTCTCAATGTGAATCCATGAGATGAGAGACTTCAGAGAAAAGAGAAATTCCCCCACATGAATTCATCAATGTCGAATCTGACAGGAACATTCACAGACGCTTGATTTGCACTTCATAACAGCATTGCTCAGGAGAATAAAGAGCTTGTGAGCTCCTGCTTTACACCTGCAGAATTTCATATCAACTTAGTGTTATTATATTTGAGTAAATGTGATAATCCTATTCCAGTTACTGTTCTCACCACTAACATCATTTCTTGAGCAAATGTTTGAAGAATAATAATGAGGTAAGCTCTGTCTGGTCTGATGCATGTGTTGGCAGTTTTCCCGAAAGCATCTCATACTAACACATTATTCCTGACTGACGTTACTGACCGACAGAAGCTCCTCATCCCAGCTCATATAAAGCTAACGGATGATAACATGATCACACACACCTTATGGTCTGGGACACTGAGGCCTAAACTGACCTGCGAGTGTCAACTTCAGACCCGACTATCATCACAAAACACATCGCTAGAGGAATTATTTCACACAGATATAAACTTCACATCATCCGGCTCTTCATCAGATATTGATTAAAACTGTTTTGGTTACATTTTCACCCAAAAATGAAAATTAGCCCATGATTTACTCCTCAAGTCATCCTAGGTGTGTGTGACATTCTTCTTTCAGATGAATAAAAGTTGAGTTATATTAAAGAAGTCCTGGCTAATCCAAGCTTTATATTGTCTGTTAATAAATGCCTTTAGAAGTGAATTGATGCGTTTGTGTAAGAAACATATCATATTTAAAACTTTATAAGGTAACATTTCCGTATTCAGTTTATGGGGAAAGTGTTGAAAGTGCCTCTGCAGCTCAAAGGCTTACGCTCCAGTTACGCTCGTCAGACGTCGCGTACGCATCTTCAACTCAGAGAAGCACTTTCAACACTTTCACACGGACGGCGATCGGCCAGAACTTTAATTAAAACAGTTTTAAATATGGATATTTTTCTTACACAAACGCATCGATTCCCTTCAGAAGGCCTTTAATAACCTCCCAGAGCTGAGTGGAGGAGTTATATGACAGACAGATGCAGTTTTATGCAGAGGTGGAAAGAGTAACAAAATATTCTACTCAAGTAAAAGTAAAAGTAGCTCATTTAAAATGTACTCAGAGTAAAAGTTACTGAGTTCCTTTGTTTAACAGTGGGGTCGGAGACTCCTGTAGGGTTGTGATAGAATGAGATTTTCAGATATGACAACTATCTCAGACAACATCACGGTATTAAACAATTATTTAATAAATAAACTCTACCTATTATTAAATGATGGTTATTATCACTAGTTAAAATGATGTTAAATGAATGAAGATGATGGGGGGGGGGGAACAAATGGTTTATTATAACAAACTTAAAACCATTTGTTTGTTTTGTTTATGAAATTTTCACTAAAAGATGCCTAATAAACTAAATTCACTAAATGATTATGAATTAGATTAAGCACTTATTTTTATCATTAATTGGTTAATGTTTAAGAATAACAGAGTCCATATGTAGAAGACGGAGCAGCTCATTCACAGAGACAGAACAAGCAGATCATATATTTTAATTTAATTTAAATTATTTTATTTTAACTTTAATATTCACAGCCCATGTCTCAATTTGATTTATTCTAGCTCAGTGTTTCCCTTTTTCCAGTCATGGCACCCTTTTCTTTGACAGTAAACGCTTTTGTTTGACATTAAAGGTTGCTGCCCCTTTAAGACCTAATGCCCTAAGGATATGCTCGTCTTTCTCGACTGTATAAAGTTCTCTTAAGGCATATTCAGACTATGTCTGCTGGATACTCATCAAGATGGACATGCTGACACACTTCTTGTGTGAGTTTGTCCGTTCAAGCACAAGACTTGAAAGAGAACTCAATATTTGCGCGCTGTGAGACGAGTGTGCGCTCTCGGATGAGTGCAGAGACAGATCTTCACACAGCGCTCTCTCTCATTCGCGTCTTCTGGCGAATATACCCGGGTGATGGCGGCGAAATGACTGGTCATACCAATCAGACGTGAGATGAACTGCGGTGGAAGTACCGGCACCTTTTACACGGCACCCCTGCGCACCCCGGTTGGGAAACGCTGTTCTAGGCCTCCAGCTCTACTTTCCAGTTTTTCGTTCCTCCAGTTTGCGTGTATTACGTGAATTCTACGTTATAATGTAAAGTTAATGTTCATGACTGGATACCGCCGGGATTCCCTCTGCGTCACAGAAATCAATCGGCCTAAGTTATAAACGCACCTTTATCTGTGCTTCTTCATTTGCATCGACCTTTTGTGCAAATTTGATATCCTCCAGGACAACACCACTTTGTTCTCTCCCGCGCCTCGGACGCGATATTTCCCCCAGGATGGTAGGGGAAGGTACCGCCCTGTTCGTCTCTGATTGGCTAGAAGGGCTCTCCTCCGATTGGTTACACATCTCACGTTCATGGCAGGCTGTCAGCTAGTCTGTTTTGATCGTCTTTACAGCAGATGTGAACGAAGTCAATCCAACATAGCCTACACACACACACACACGTTTGTTTTTGTGACATATGGGGACATTCCTAGGGCGTATTGATTTTTATACTGTAAAAAACGTATTTTCTATCCCCTTACCCTGCCCCTAAACCTACCCATCACACAAACACTGCCCCTAAATCTACCCATCACACACACACACACTGCCCCTAAACCTACCCATCACACACACACTGCCCCTAAATCTACCCATCACACACACACACACATACTGCCCCTAAACCTACCCATCACACACACACACACACTGCCCTAAACCTACCCATCACACACACACACACTGCCCCTAAACCTACCCATCACACACACACACACACTGCCCTAAACCTACCCATCACAGGAAACATTCTGCATTTTAACTTTCTAAAAAAAAAACCTCCTCCTGTGTGATTTATAAGCCTTTTGAAAAGTGGAGACATGGCCAATGTCCTCATATTTCCCCCTCTCCTGTAATACCTGTCATACACATGGCATTATGCACATTTAAAAATAAATAAATAAAAAATAAAATACAAACATTTGAGTTACCATGCAAATTCAAACATTTCGCTCTTCTCGGGTTGCTATGCGTCAACCTGGCGCGCGTAAAAGTCGATCATTCTTCACAGATGACGGTTCGGTTTGGAGAGAAGACGAGACGGAGTTCTTTATTAAACTCATAAAAGACAATATAGGATTACAGTAATACTGGATTCTAAACACAGAAACGCTACATTATCATGAAGACCTTGAAGCAGATCTGACACACACACACACACACACACACACACACACACACACACACACACACACACACACACACACACACACACACACACACGCACACGCACACACGCACACACACCTCATATCCGTGCTGCTTAAGTAACCTCTTTGCCATTAATGCTTGGATAACACACACGTCTCCTTCCAATAATAATAGTGGCTAGTGTGGTGGATGGGATATACAAACCTACCAAGTGCTATCATTTTGGACTGACCTATCGCGAGAGATTAAATTCTTCCAGTTTTGACGTCTTCGTAAAACAGCATACACCAACAATAATGCCTTCTGTTTATTCTTCTTATTCTTTTTATTAGGCCTAATTGGGGCTACGTCTTAACCTCAATGGTTACATATAGTTCATTTGTCTTATTCAGTTTTACACCACCAGTTTTTTTATTATTAGGCTATTATTTTATTACAGCTCCATCAACTAATGCACAAACCGTTATAGAAGTAGGCCGAATTAGAAGGATGCTATCTTCATTTTGAGCAAATGCAATATACGTCTGCCTGTTTTGTCTTCATGTAGGCCTAGCACTGATCCAGATTTCTCATTCAACCTAATCAGTAATGCTGTTTTCCAGGTGCAGCAACGGCCACAGAAGATGAAATATGGAGGCATGCATCAGGTGGTTTGCCCTTTCGGCGGACAGGAGAGGAGAGCGCCAGGAGAGACTGTTTTTTCACGTTGTGTTAATAGCAATAGGTGTTTTTATCCATTAATTATGTGTTTGTTGTTGACTGATCTGTTAATTGTTGACTTTGTTCATTACTTTGTTGTTCGTTTTGTATAATTAAATCTGAATTTGTGGTCATTAATTCTGTTTGTTATCTTTGTTCACGTTGTTTTAGTATGCGTTTTAATCATTAAAACGATTTATTTCAGCTATAGCCTATAGGCCTACGCATTGCTCCAAGTGAAACTAGCCTTTATCAAGTCAAGTCAAGCTTTTTATTCATAGCTAAGGCTGAAAATGTTTTTCTGCACACTCCACAGACTGTGAAAAATGTAGGCCTATGCATAGGTTATTATAAAAATCCAGTGGTGATTTAAGCGGAATCGTAACACATCCGGCACAGCTCCGGCAGGGGGAATCGTTTCACGCACTCGTTACGCATCTGTAACGGGATGATCAGGCGGTGCTGGATCGGCGCTGGCACATATCCGCAACAACCCCTAAAAACAGACCAGAAACGGCTTCGGCCCGATGTGTGTTTGGACTCAGGAACGAGTCCGTGAGGCGGATGCGGGCCAGACCCGGCTCTATCGTTTTGCGTTTGCGGCCCTGTTCCGTTACAGCGTCCAGTGGCTATCTGGGTACACACACACACACACACACGTTTGTTTTTGTGACATATGGGGACATTCCTAGGGCGTATTGATTTTTATACTGTAAAAAACGTATTTTCTATCCCCTTACACTGCCCCTAAACCTACCCATCACACACACACTGCCCCTAAACCTACCCATCACAAACACACACACTGCCCCTAAACCTACCCATCACACACACACACACTGCCCTAAACCTACCCATCACACACACACACACACACACACACACACACACACACACACACACACACACACACACACACACACACACACACACACACACACACACACACACACACACACACACACACACACACACACACACACACACACACTGACCTAAACCTACCCATCACTCACACACACACACACACACTGCCCTAAACCTACCCATCACACACACACACACACACACACACACACACACACACACACACACACACACACACACACACACACACACACACACACACACACACACTGCCCTAAACCTACCCATCACTCACACACACACACACTGCCCTAAACCTACCCATCACACACACACACACACACACACACACACACACACACACACACACACACACACACACACACACACACACACACACACACACACACACACACACTGCCCTAAACCTACCCATCACACACACACACACACACACACACACTGCCCTAAACCTACCCATCACACACACACACACACACACACACATACACACACACACACACGTGCACACACGCGCACACACGCACGCACACGCACGCACACGCACGCACACACACACACACACACACACACACACACACAGAGCACAACAGTGTGTGTTGGCTGTATTCAGATGACTTTAGCTGTGGTCTTACGCTGCTAGCCTATATTGTACTACTGAAGAAATTAAAATAAGCTTTTAATTGTTTAACAATATTTCATCTTTGTTATGAATGAGTTTGTCTGGAATTTATAATTTTTACTTTTATATTTTACTTTGCATTTATTTTGTTCTTTAAGGCGTGTGTGTGTGTGTGTGTGTGTGTGCGTGCGTGTGTGTGTTTGTGACATATGAGCACACAAATGTGTGTAATGACATGGGTATGACAGATATTACAAGGAGAGGGGGAAATATGAGGACATTGGCCATGTCTCCACTTTTCAAAAGGCTTATAAATCACACAGGATGAGTTTTGTTTTTTAGAATGTAAAAATGCAGAATGTTTCTGCATTCGTGTGTGTTTCTGCAAATGTGTGTGTGTGTGTGTGTGTGTGTGTGTGTGTGTGATGGGTAAGTTTAGGGCAGTGTGTGTGTGTGTGTGTGCGCGTGTGTGTGTGTGTGTGTGTATGTATGTGTGTGTGTGTGTGTGTTGTGCTATAATTGTAAAGGGAGCCAATGTCTTCACTTATCTAGTAAAATATTATGATAACTGACTAGTGAGGACATTTGACTGGTCCTCACTAGTTAAAAAGGCTTATAAATCGGCCAAAACATGTTTTTATTTAAATCTATTGTTTTGCACGTTCTTGTGATGGGGAGGTTTAGGGATAGGGGTTGGGTTAGGGGATAAAAATCCAGCTCAGACATTTATCTGGAGCTTACTTTGTTGTAGCCATTAAACAATGTGTTTTTTCCTTCATATTTATGTTTAAATATTATAATATTATTTTTACATTTCATCTGATTACGGTGAGTGAAAAGATGTGAGTGGGTCAGAAATGATTTTGGTGGTTACATTTAGTTTAATATTACGTTTTGTTTTGTAGAAAGCATTTATTTCGTTTTGTTTAAATTGTATCTTAATTTTAAAAAAGGTTTCTTAGGCCAATTGCCTGGATTTAATAAATAAAAAGCAAATAGCAGACTATAATCGCGAGGTGAAGTCGTGGGAGTGATTGCTTTTGAGGGACATTATGAGATGCTGCATCTATAATTCCTCACTATCAGCATTAATAATTGTATGTTCATCAACAAACCCATGTGTATAAATCAATAAATAAATAAATCATTTTATTTGCAACGAATTGAATATTCTTCTCATTTTCTCTCTTCTTCCCATGCTATTTTCACATTTGGCAATCTTTTAAGCCTGTCTTTTGACGCAAAAATATGAGTGTCATTTAGCCAATCCAGTTGTTATAAGTTCAAAATTATGAGATATAAACTCGCAATTACGTGACATAAAGTCAGAATTGTGACTTTATAACTCGCAATTGTGAGGGAAAAAAAGTCATATTGTGAGATAAAAAGTGGAAAATATAGCTTCCATATATATAGCTAACATATATAATCTATAACAGTATATCACAGTGACTTGATAACGTTTTTAATTTAAGGCCCACCCACAATTGGTCTGGCCCATCCAAAACTGGAATCGTGCCTGGTGTGTGTATCCTGGTATTCCCTACTCTGTGGGGAAATGTCTCCACACAGATAATAATATAATATAATGTAAATGATTATGATAACACCTTTGAGCCTGTCAATATTATGCAAACCTGAAATCTCAAACACGCAGTAGGCTAGTACTTGCTACTATAGTTGCTAACTTTTGCGCCTGTGTCTCTCGTTGCTTAAGAAACGTTGCCGTTTAGGACTAGCGGTGTGTTGACTGTCTGCACGCGTCCGTCACAGGACAGCGGTTAATCTCCTCAGATCGCTTCACTATATGGACACTCCCTCAACCGCCACAGTCAGATTTTACACCACATTAAATAGAGCTTATTAATAACGAAAACAAATATTTATTTTTGCTAATTATTATTTTATTTCAGTTAGTTTTTTAGTAATAGTTAGTTTCGTTTAGTTTTAGTTTTTTATTTATTCAGATATTTTAATTTTATTTCAGTTTACGAAAATGTTTTTTGACCAATAGTTTTAGTCTTAGTTTCAGTTTTCGTTTACGAAAATAACCTTGACTCAGACTATCATGAGATATTGAGTTCTTCACCTCAATCTCTCCAGTTTACAGTGTGAATCCTTCAGTGCGTCACATAAGGGCTTCACTCCAGAGTCTCCTAGATTATTCCTGCTCAGGTCCAGATCTCTCAGGTGTGATGGGTTTGATTTCAGAGCTGAAGTCAGGATGAGACACTGTTCCTCTGTAATACTGCATCTACTCAGACTGAAGACAGAAAGAGAAAAGACAATGACTCAGATCTGAGATGATGATCTTATTAAAGACATACAGTGGTCATATAGTCTATAGTTCCCATAATCTGCTTGTAATCGAGTCTCTAGTTCTGTGAGCTGGAAACTGTTGTTTCTTCTCTTTCTTTTTTAAATCTTTTAATCTCTCTTTTGTTTCAGATCTCATGATATTTCTGCAGAACAACATCTACACAATCAGTTCATTGTTTCAAATACTTTAAATGAAATGATTTAGTAGTTCAGACACTGAATTTTAATTGTGACCAATGGCAAAGACCAGCAGATGCAAAGCTTCAGTGTAAATGATGAGACTTGTGTCCAGTTGTCTTACACTAAACAGTGAACTGTGATCAGACTGTAACTGTACAGTATAATGATACTAACTGTAGTTTCTCCAGCTGGCATTGAGGGATCATCAGTAGATCACTGAGGTTTCTCACTCCAGAGTCTCCTAGATTATTCCAGCTCAGGTCCAGCTCTCTCAGGTGTGATGGGTTTGATTTCAGAGCTGAAGTCACAGCAGAACAACCTTCATCTGTCATACCACACCATCTTAACCTACATTGAGAGAAATGAGAAAACTCTTTATTCTGTAGAGTTATATCATCAAACTGAGCTTTTAAAGGATTTTTCAGACAGTCATTCATCAGCACATCATCTGAAAGTCATATTTGTAATTCTCGATTTTTCATCTCAGAAGTGTCATAAAGTTCTAGTTTACACAGGCACTGCCAACACACATTTCCATACAATCAACTTGTAAAAGTGCATGAACCATTATATGACCCTTTAAATAATAAGGTGAAATGACCATGTAGTCAATAAATATATTTCATAAGAACAAGCCTATAACATAACCCATTAAAAGTGCCTGCTCTATTACAAATCATTTATATATATCTTTAAATACCCCAAACAGCTGCATTACAAGATGGAAATATAGACCAGAAAGGATATTTAAACTTGCTCTGCCCTTACGTCAGGACTCACTGCGGGGTCTTTCCTGCTCTTAACTCCGAATGTGCTCTTAAAGATCTCATGTTCATCAAGATCAACACGTTCTCATGAAATGCGCATCTATAACACGAGTTGTATTTATCGTAAGATTTATACGGCAAAATGACGTGCAAATGATACGCATTGTCAACTAGGATGAGTGGATTATGAGCCAGCATCATGAGCAGACAGCGCGCCAGAATCCAGTTCTCTTTCACACTTGAACAAACTATAACACACAGGAAGAATTATGCCAAAATGTCCGTTTTGTCAAGTATTCTCACTGGAAATAACGTCTTAAATGAACTTAAAGAGTTGTGAGGAGATGGGATGCGTGAGACAGCGCGTCAGTTCTGCAGCGGTAGATCTTAAAGAGACAGCAGCCATTAATGCTAATCACTCACTGCTGGAGAACTGGAGAACTTTTGTAGTTTTAATAAGGATTCATCTATATTTAATTCATAATTTATGCAGTGCAGACTGTTAACTTTATACTGATTACTTTATTCAATGTCTGTACCTGTTAGACAGGAAGTGCACAGGTAAATATGACATGGGTTTATGAGAGGATTGTTTTAAGTTGAAGTTTGAAGCCGAATAAATGTTCAAAAGCTTTCAATTACACTGTAATGTTAAATTGCTATATTGAATGTTTAAAGTGTGTGTGTGTGTGTGTGTGTGGGGGGGGGGGGGGTCTATTTAATAGAGACATATCTAGTATCAGTGATACTGGCCTTTAAAAAAAAGATGATTTATAAAAAGATGGCATTGAACAAATCTTTAAAATATACTGTCTTTATGTTTTTTCTACATTAATTTGGTGATTTACTGTGAAATTATTACATCATAAAACAACTCTTAACAACTGCTTTTAACTGTGCTGTAAGTGACAAGACATGCTTATGTGGTCAGTAGGGGTGACCCCTAATAGTCGAAGATTCGATGCATCGATATGCAGGACCGGATTCGACCACTGATCTCATGGTCGAATCTTCACGGGTGTTATGAAACGAGGATCATACCATTTTGGCAATATGGGTATGCTCAATATTAGTGTTATAAAGACGTGTCGCGGCGCTGAGCGATCGCCCCTTTAAGGGCACTGAGCTTCACACCGGACGCGCCGCACCTTTAAAATTTGAACACATATACACCAACGGCGGAATTCAACGCCTGTCCACTGCGAATAAATGTATGTTTCCCTCAAATCGTGAATGTACTGATTTCACCCTGTGCTACAAGATACACTCATCGTGCAGCTCTTCCGTCAGAAGTCGGTTCAAAATTGAGCTCATATAATGTATATAATGTTCACGTCTGCCTGGTGTGAAGATTCACCCGATGGGAACTGGCGTGGCCATCATCAGAGGGCCGTTTTCCACTGTTACCTGATTTGCCCATTTCACAGTGTGGGTGGGGTTTAGGGGTGGGGTCAGGGGAAGGGGCTCATTTTCAATGCCTGATTTATAAACACTCATTAGTTTGAAAACACACACACATTTAGAAACGCCCACTTTAGTTCTGCAGAGCTGGGACGTGATTGGATTGGGCTGTTTGTGTATTTCGGCTGCGGCGGTTAACAGTCACTCACACTAGTCACTTCTGCTCTGGTGCTAGTCACCTAACATTACTAGGCTTCTCAAAAGCCATCTGTTATAATCGTGTTGCGCATTATAACCTGTCACACGTGTTTCTGTTGAGTTTATGAATGCAATGTCTAATAATCAGATGTGTTCAGATTAGCCGGAGTTTTGTTCAGAGCGCGCTCTCCCTCACTGTTCGAGATTCGCTAATTTAGGGACCATCTCTGAAGTTACATACAACATTGGTACGCGCGGTTGTATAAAACGGACTGTACAGTGTTCATCTAGGTGTCCGGTATAATGCACACCTTTTGGATTTCTGATATTTAATAAAATACTGTCAAATCATATGAAAATATGGAGATTATTTATTTTACTGGGATACTGTTTGGGCTCATACACAAAATCTGATTTAAACGCGTCATAGCTGATAGGACACTGATGAGAATATTGCTTTAACATATTTATAGAGATGATATTATAGATTATATTCATTCACACTAAATTATTATTTATGCATTATGTGGCGCTATTGATGACGGCCAATATAAGGAAGGAAATCCCACAGAATATAATCTTGCTTTGAAAAGGCCATAGAGCGGCTTGATTTATTTGTTGTTTGTTCATTTTCAAATATAAAACTTGTTGAAATGTTTTCAGTGTGTGCTTCTGTTCTTTTTGAACACTTTCTCTCATTTGAACAAAACCGTGATAATATTGATAACCGTGATAATATTGATAACCGTGATAATTTGGGTCACGATAACCGTGATAATATTGATAACTGTGATAATATTGATAACCGTGATAATATTGATAACCGTGATAATATTGATAAACGTGATAATATTGATAACCGTGATAATATTGATAACTGATAATATTGATAACTGTGATAATATTGATAACCGTGATAATATTGATAACCGTGATAATTTGGGTCACGATAACCGTGATGTTAAATTTCCATACCGTTTCATCCCTATTTTATGAGTGTCCTTCCATATATCATTTCTAATAGACATCATGTCAATCATCAATAATAACAAAATAATTCAATAAATTGCATCAGTTTTTCTGAGGTTTTCTCATCTGTGATGTAACAAGAACTTCCAAACATGATCATAATATATTTGTTTCCAAATGTGAAAGGTTTTTAATCAAATGAGACCATGCACTTGCATAGATTTAGTTATTAGCAATTACTTTTAAATATGCCACTTAGACGTGAAATCATTAAAACATGCCTTCAGGGTGTAAGTGGTTCATTTTAATACACAAATGATATATTATTGTGTTATTGTGGATGCTGAACGAAAAACAAAAACTGACTCAAATAAATGAGGAAAATGCATTATCCACTACTATACCAATAATATTAAGAGTAATGTGGCGTTTTACAGCATTAAACACAATACTCACGTGAGTGTGTTGAGTCGACAGTGTTTATCCTGCAGTAGAGCAGAGATCTGATTCACTCGTGTGTGTCCTAGTTCATGTTTACTCAGATTCAGCTTTCTCAGGAGTAACGGGTTTATACCCACAATTCCTCTCACATACTCACAGGCTTCATCTGCAGCAGGACTCACAAACCTGCAGAAGGGAAAATTAAGCTAGAATCAATTTAATTAAACGGTGTGATGAAAACAGCATTTGATTCTAATGGGAAACACTGAGGAATTGTTTCTCTTGAATTGGCTTCTATGCAACACATTTTATTAGTGAAATAATATTTCTATAAACAATTCATCTGCACATCATTTCTGTTGTATTATTTAATCCCGTCTCACCTCAGTGTCTTCAGTTGACAGTGTGGATCCTTCAGTAAATCACTGAGCTCCTTCACTCCTGATTCTCCAGGATCATTTCCTGTGAGATCCAGCTCTATCAGGTGTGAAGGGTTTGATCTCAGAGCTGAAGCCAGAGCTCTATATCCTTCTTCTGTGATACTGCAGTCTGATAGTCTAGAAGAAGAAAAAATATAATACACAATATCAACTATTATTTACATTATGACTGATGAAGTCAACTGAATCTGTGTCTGTAAATGTTGAACCAAATGAGCCATACAATCAGCAGACAAGCGAACATCATTCCTCTGAAAGCTCCTGTAGTGTGTCAGCTGGCGTGTGTATCGCAGGATCGCCAGTGAAAAGACCTATATTGTTTGTAGCCCTTTTGTCTTCACATACAAGATTTATACTAAAATATAATATAATATACATTTGTATACAACAGTTGTTTCTGGTTCTCGAATCTGATTGGCTGAGAGCCTTTTCTAGCTGTGTGATATCCACCCAGTATCGGCACTGGAACCGTTTCCCCGTTAGAGTCAGTCCGCTTGAGTGACTGTCATGGCGCTTGAGCGATTTGCCACTGTTTTAAGGAAACTACTGTTGTTGTGTCACCAAATGTAGTTTTAACAGTTTTTTAGGCACTGCTTTATTCAGTTTAAGGTCATACACAGACTGCATTATTCAAAACAGAAACTGCACAGGATTGTCTCACCTCTTTGTGACAAATGTAATTCAGTAGATGCAGATTTGTCCCATAGTTTCATTTTTTGCTCAAGAATATAGAGTTACTGGAATGGTATTGTTGATGTGCTTTCAGTGTTGTTCAGGTAAATGCAGCCTGACCAAGCATTGATCATTCCTGGACTTTCTGAACATGTCATTTAAACAATATTTAAACAATAAATATTATTTTATATAACTAATATGCTGTATTTGGTATTGAGAAAAGGTCCGTAATGTTGACTTCAGTGACAGTTACTTTATGAGTCTTTATGAGTGACTGGTTGTAAACAAGGAAATTGTTTAGCGCTCTCTTTGGAAATCTTTTAAAGGACAAAGATATCGCTTTTCTCAGTGGACATTCAAACTGATTTCTTTAATAATGGATATTATGGACATTGAGCAGAATAATGAATGCTATTTCAGATGCAGGTAATACACTCGTTTAGTCAACCTCTCACTCATAATACCTTAATACTCTACACCAGGGGTCTCATATGGGATCAGATTCCCACCAATTGAATTGCGGTCACGCATAAAAAAAAAAAAAGTGTGAATCAAAATTTTAAAAACACATGTGAAAATATAATGCACAAAACTGAGTCACAAACAACATTTGTCATAGAAATACAAATAATAAGCGCGAGTCAAACATTTAAACAAGTTTAAAATTATATTGCTCAAAGCTGAATCATGAATTCAAAATGATCTGAATCGCACACAAAATCATGTTTTCTGCTCTTATTTTCATTTTTTGTATGTCCGTTCTCTTTTCTCCTTTGTTTTGTTTCCACATTCTTCGCTTGCGTTTCCAAATGGTGCAGTTCGAGTTTTATGTAAATCAGGGGCGGGTCTAAGCATCACCATTGGTCCACTAGTTCTAGATTGACAGCTCATCCTGTAGCCAATCAATGGAAGAGGGAAAGCTGACGTCACCAAGAGACTCACGCCTCAGTTCAGCCAGCCGCTGTTGACTTGAGCTACGAGTATAACGCGCTCTCTATCACTGTATCGGCAAGGAAATACATTATTACCCTCATTCACTGCTATAAGAGGAGAAGATTTGGCTAAACTTGTTAAATCATCAAAATCTAGAGGCAGACAGAGTATACAGCTTCATTACTTAAGTAAAAGAACAGATACCCTTAAGTAAAAGAACAGATAGCCTTAAGTAAAAGTACAGATCTCTCAATATTGTACTTGGCTGTCAAAATCAACAACGACCCTATACCGACTAGGCTTTTAAAAGAGATGCTTCCAGAGGTCATAGATCCTCTGCTTAATATTATTAATTCATCCTTGACATTAGGATATGTACCGAAAACCTTTAAGTTGGCTAAAATTAAATCACTTATTAAAAAAAAATGCAACTTGATCCTTTTTTTGAAAGAAATGGTATCTGTGAGGACTTCCAGTCAGGATTTAGACCGTATCATAGTACTGAGACTGCTCTAATTATAGTTACAAATGATTTACTCTTATCATCTGATCGTGGTTGTATCTCTCTATAGCCCCTTTCACACTGCACGCCGGACCCGCAATATTCCCGGAACACCTTCTGTGTGAAAGCAACCACGTCCCGGGATTGATTACCGAATTGAACCCGGGTCGGGGACCTAGTAATATTGCGGGGTTCGACCCGGGACGAGTGTTGTGTGAACAAAAGCCGAAACTAATGCCGCAGTGTGTACGTAGTTATCGTGCGACTCCTAGAGCTTGTGTTTTCAATAATACAACCCTGCAGTGCCAGAAGAGCTCGTCGGTGTTTTAAACGCAGAGAGTGTTCGTATACAAAATAGACTAAAATTAAACAAGCAGAAACGTGCGCAAACTGGACACAAGTCGAGACCACGGAGCTCCTTACTATCCGCGCTGAAGCGGAGATCGCTCGCCGTTATACGTCACATCCGGATGTCACGTGTCAACTTGATCCGGGACCGTTACGGGTTGTGTGTGAAAGCGCACATATTACGGTATTTCGCTGGCAGTGTGAATGGACCAAATCTAGCGGCCCGGGAACAAATGCTGGGTCGCATTATCCGTGTATTTGCCGGAATCGCAGTGTGAAAGGGGCTTATTAGTGTTACTCGATCTTAGCACTGCATTCGATACTATCAACCACAGCATTCTTTTGAATAGACTCAAATTATGTTGGCATTAGTGGAAATGCATTCAATACACTGATTCATAACCGTTTTAATCTTTATTTGAGGTTTGAAAACAAACCCGGAAGAGAAGACAATGCTGAATAAAGTCATAGTTTTTGTTATTTTTGGACCCAAATGTATTTTGGATGCTTCAAGAGACTCTAATTAACCCACTGATGTCTCATATGGACTACTTTGAGGATGTTTTTATTCCCTTTCTGGACATGGACTAAATATCTAATATCTTAAACTGTGTGTGAAGATGAACGGAGGTCTTACGGGTGTGGAACGACATTAGGGGGAGAAGCTAAAGGGTTAGTTCAACCAAAAATGAAAATTATTTCATTAATTACTCCCCCTCATGTCGTTGGACACCCGTCAGACCTTCGTTCATCTTTGGAACACAAATGAAGATATTTTTGTTGAAAGCTGAGAAAGGCCTCCATTGTCATTCAGTACATTTCCACTGACCCACTGACAAAACCCTAAACATGTTGTTATAAAGTCCATCACACAAAAGTGGCTGTACAATAATTTCACGAAGTGACGCAAATAGTTTTTGTGTGCAAAAAAAATCAAAATAATGAGTTTATCCGCAAGGTTATTGTCTTCCGTGTAGTCTTCCGAATAATTGTTTATTCGACACATAATCCTAAATAAACCCATCTCCGGCGCGATGACATAGATCCTTCAAATATTCATATTCAATAATTGTTTACTCGACACATAATCCTAAATAAACCCATCTCCGGCGCGATGACATAGATCCTTCAAATATTCATATTCAATAATTGTTTACTCGACACATCATCCTAAATAAACCCGTCTCCCGCGCGATGACTCCGATCCTTCAAATATTCATATTCAAAAATTGTTTACTCGACACATCATCCTAAATAAACCCGTCTCCGGCGCGATGACTCTTGATGATCGTTCAAATATTCATATTCAATAATTGTTTACTCGACACATCATCCTAAATAAACCCGTCTCCCGCGCGATGACTCCGATCCTTCAAATATTCATATTCAATAATTGTTTACTCGACACATCATCCTAAATAAACCCGTCTCCCGCGCGATTACTCCGATCCTTCAAATATTCATATTTTTGTGTAATCAACGCGTCATCCTCAATAAAGGCGTCTCTTGCGTGATACCACTAACTTTGGAATATTCTGATCTAATATGATTTCTGAACCTGTAAGGTTGGCAGAATAATAATCATACACTGTGTGTTAATAGGCCAGAGGAGAACTGGCCCCTCGACAGTCTGGTTTCTCCAAGGTTTATTTTTCTCCATCATGCCCTGATGGAGTTTTGGTTCCTTGCCACTGTCGCCTTTGGCTTGGCTTGCTCAGTTGGGGACACTAAAATTTCAACTAAAGTTTTCAACTAAATATCCAAATGAATTTAATTACTAAATTAACTGTATCAGCTTTATTACTGATCTGCCCACATTGATAAATTGAATAAATTAAATATGATAAATTGAAATGAGCTGATGACATCACCGTTTTCTCCAGAACGACAGCGGAATAAATATTTTGCAATATTGCAATATTTTCCTGTTTAACACTGTAAAGATGCTTTAAAACAATCGTCATTGTAAAAGCGCTATATAAATTAAGTTGACTTGACTAAAATAGGAGTAAAAGTAAAAATCTGGGTAGAGCGAGGTGCTAGGTGTGTGTGGAGGAGTTAGCCTTTGTTTGGTCATTGCCACGTGTGTGAACGCGTTTGTTGGGGGCATTCCCAGCTACTTTCAATGACTATACTCAGGTGGGTATAAATAGAGTGATAGTCCGCGGCAGCCCTCATGTGAAGCCTGACGAATGTGAAGCCCGACGAATGTGAAGCCCGACGAATGTGAAGCCTGACGAATGTGAAGCCCGACGAATGTGAAGCCCGACGAATGTGAAGCCTGACGAGTGTGAAGCCTGACGAGTGTAAAGACATTCAACTCTTCCCTGTGCAACTCCTCCCGGGCAAGGACCCCGGCAAGGCACTTGAGTATCATCTTCCTTTTCATTATTTGTGTTCAGTTTTCTTATTCCTATCTGGCCTTTTCTCTGATCTGTATTCACCATGTGCTTTCAAATCTCTACTATTACTACTAGCACTCGCAAATCACGCTCTGTACGCACGAGACGCCGCAATCCTAATAATTTGCACAGTCTGCGTAAATCCTCTGCTACTTTACTCTCTATTCCAATTGGTCTCTGGAATTGCCAGTCTTCTGTAAACAAAGCAGACTTTATTTCATCTATTGGGACTCATTCTCAGCTCAGCCTCATGGCCCTAACTGAGACCTGGATCAAACCAGAGGACACTGCCACTCCTGCAGCCCTCTCAACCAATTTAACTTTTTCACACACTCCTCGGCCTATTGGGAGGGGTGGGGGTACTGGTTTGCTTATCTCAAATGATTGGAAATTTGATCCCTTATCATCTCTATCGGCCAGTTCATTTGAAGCACACACAATCACTATTACTCACCCTGTTAAAATCCATGTAGTAGTGGTCTATCGTCCTCCAGGTCACCGCGGTAACTTTGTGGAGGAGTTGGATGTGTTACTTTCTAGCTTCCCTGAGGATGGCACTCCTCTGATTCTGCTTGGTGACTTCAACATCCATCTTGATAAACACCTAGCCACAGACTTCACCACTCTACTGACTTCATTTGACCATAAGTTAGTATTTACTATGGCTACTCACACATCAGGTAACCAATTAGACCTCGTCTACACACGCAACTGCTCCACGGACAACACTTTAGTTACTCCATTACACACATCAGACCACTTTCTCATCACTTTTAACCTCATACTGACTCCTGATACAACACGTACTCCTACACAGATTACCTTTCGGCGTAATCTACACTCACTCTCCCCCTTTCGCCTATCCACTATGGTTTCATCTTCACTCCCTCCACCTGCTCAGTTCTCAGCACTGGACACTAACAGTGCTTCTGACACTCTTTGCTCCACTCGAACATCCTCCTTCGACAATTTTTGCCCCCTTTCATCCAGACCAGCCCGCCCCACCCCATCTGCCCCCTGGCTGTCTGACGTTCTCCGTGAACATCGCTCTGGACTCAGGGCGGCAGAGAGGAAATGGCGGAAATCTAAAAACTATACTGACCTTACCTTGTATCAGTCTCTTCTCTCTTCTTTCTCTACAAATGCCTCCACTGCTAAAACAACATACTACCACAACAAAATCAACAATTGCTCTGACTCTCGCACACTCTTTAAAACATTCTCCTCTTTTCTTTGTCCTCCTCCTCCACCTCCTTCATCAACTCTTACAGCTGATAACTTTGCATCATTTTTCACAATTAAAACCTCTCTCATCAGCAACCAGTTCTCCTCACCACAAACTGACACACACACATCTAAACAACTAACACGAACACGCTTCCATCCTTCTCTCCACTCTCCGAGGCAGATATTTCTAAACTCATCCTTTCCAATCACCCTACTACCTGTCCACTTGATCCTATACCCACTCACCTCCTACAGGCTATTTCTTCTTCAATAACTCCTGCACTCACTCACATTGTCAACACTTCTCTTCACACGGAAACCTTTCCCACAGCATTTAAGCAGGCTCGGGTAACCCCACTGCTTAAGAAACCCTCTCTGAATCCAGCACTTTTAGAAAACTACATCCTTTCTGCCTTTCATTGCAAAGACACTTGAGCGAGTTGTTCAATCAACTCTCTATGTTTCTTGAACAGAACAACCTTCTGGACAACAACCAATCCGTCTTTAAAAGCGGCCATTCGACTGAGACTTTACTCTAGACCTTACAAAGCAGACCTACAAAGCAGCTTACAAATCCTCACTGCTCATCCTGCTGGATCTGTCTGCTGCTTTTGACACAGTTAACCACCAGATCCTCCTGTCAACACTTAAGAAGATGGGTATCTCAGGAACTGCTCTCCAGTGGTTCAGGTCTTACCTCTCTGGTAGGTCCTACAGGGTGTCATGGAGAGGTGAAGTGTCTAAGTCACATCATCTAGCTACTGGGGTTCCCCAGGGCTCAGTCCTTGGACCACTTCTCTTCTCCATCTACATGTCATCATTAGGTTCTGTCATTCAGAAACACGGCTTCTCCTATCACTGCTATGATGATGACACTCAACTCTACCTCTCATTTCAACCAGATTATCCTACAGTCTGTGTTCGTATCGCTGCCTGTCTGACAGACATTTCTGAATGGATGAAGGAGCATCACCTTAAACTCAATCTTGCAAAGACAGAATTACTTATTGTCTCAACCAACCCAGTACTTCATCAAAATTTCTCCATCCAGCTTGGTTCATCAACCATAACTCCATCCAGGACAGCCAGGAACCTTGTTGTAGGAGTTGTGACTGATGACCAGTTAAACTTCACTGACCACATTACTGCAACAGCCCGGTCCTGCAGATTTGCCTTATACAACATTAGAAAGATTAGACCCTTCCTATCAGAACAGGATGTACAACTCCTGGTTCAAGCTCTTGTTCTCTCCAGACTGGACTATTGTAATGCTCTTCTGGCTGGGCTTCCAGCATGCACTCTCAAACCCTTGCAATTAATCCAGAATGCAGCGGCGAGAGTGGTCTTTAACGAGCCGAAGAGAGCGCATGTTATGCCTCTCTTCATCAGACTGCACTGGTTGCCAATGGCTGCTCGCATCAAATTCAAGGCACTAGTTATCGCCTACAAAACAACCACTGGCTCTGCACCAATATACCTAAACTCACTTGTTCAGACTTACACACCCTACAGAAGCTTGCGTTCTGCGAGTGAGCGGCACCTCGTGGTTCCATCCCAAAGGGGCATAAAATCGCTCTCACAGATCTTTTCCTGGACTGTTCCCACCTGGTGGAATGACCTGCCGATCTCAATTTGTGCTGCTGAGTCTGTAGCCATTTTAAAAAAAAACATTTTTAGACACATCTTTTCCAATTGCACCTGACCAATAAAGAATAGCACTTCTTTCTGTTTTCTGTTTGTTTGTCTAAAATAAAATAAAAATTTTGTGTACTGTGCTCGATTAACTGAGTATTCTTACAGCTCTTGCAGGTTGTTGCCCTCGTTTGTTTCGTTGCTTCTATTGCTCTCTCCTTTTTTTAAGTCGCTTTGGATAAAAGCCTCTACTAAATGATTAAAATGTAAATTTAAATATTTAAACTGATGTCTCAAAATAATATGTGCTTTACTTTACAAACATTTCTTACACATAATATAGCACAATGGTCACTTACACCATTACAGAAAACTCCAGATAGATAATAAGACAGCCATTGGTTAGTGACATCAATTAATGAGGATTTGTTTGGATCTTTTTGATTTAACCGTGTTGGAGAATTTATCAGTTGCTCCAAACAAAGAATCACAGATATAAGATCTCCCCACGTAAGATCAGCTCTGATTTAGTCCAGTTATGAAGAAGATCAGTAAGTGAAGTGTTAGCTTCACTTCATGCAGATGTTGGACGATAACATCCAATGGTGATGTAAGGGCCATTTGAAAAATTTGTTTAATTGTCAACAATTCAAAGAAAGAAAGAAAGCTAATATAATACGTACAGGTGCAGTTTGAATTTGACTTAAAATAAACTGCAACTCCACCACCTTTTTTGGGGCAATCTGATCTAAAGAGATTATACCCCTTTATGTGTATCATGGAGTTTGTAATGATTAAATTGTGTTTTTTTCAAAGACTAACGTAACATCCACATCAGATTCAGAGCAATGATCAAACACAGATGGAGTCCATCAACACCCTCAAAGCTTCACAGTCCTATATCTCTTCTTGGGTCGAAATTTCATTCAATAACAGCCATTTTGATTTAGATGCTGTTTATTGCTGATGATCGCGTTAATTTTCATATGCATCTGCCTATATAAGATCGCTCGTTTCTGCTTCTTCTTTTCTTGTGTTTTGATCAGGAGATTGTGTATTCATTCAGGAGATAGGTAATAGCGCCTCCTGCCGTGTAACAGTGAAAACATGGAAAGCCGGAAAATATTATCAATGGCAGGGAAACATTTTCTCCTTTAGTCTATGGTTCTCTCATAAAAGACGAGATAACAAAAGATAGAAAAAAAATCACTCAGTCCTCTTGACTGAAAAACTTAAGTGTGTTAATCTATATTTATACAGTGAAGACTATGCAGTGATATTTTATATTTGATTACTGTTGATGTAGCCTTACTGAAAATCTAGTTTAGACCCATGAAAAACCTGAAAAGAACTGTTTTTCATTTGTATGTTTTGTATTTATTTGTGCTGCTGCTCATAATTGCATTATTTGTTTATTTTATTATAGACTGTATATACAATATTTAAAAATAAAATGTATAAAATGTTAGGCTTTTTGGAGTCAACCTTATTTATTTAGGTTACATGGATCAAAAAACAAACAATAGGCCTATTTTATTTTATTTATTACTTTTTTGTGGTGGAACCAGTAAAAAAATTAACCACTGGTCCAACCGGGCCAGAAAAAAATCCTTAATATTGAGCCCTGCGAGTACAAACATTTACTCTATCATACAGACGTGAGAAGGCTGTCGAATGGCAGGGTGGTCAGCCCAGTGAACGAATTGAAAGATGAAATACATGCTTTTCTGACTGAGAAACTGTCACCTCTCATAAGCTCGTTCAGTGATGAGAAATGTTAATCAACCCCATCTTATCTTGCTGACATATTTTCTGTTCTAAAATAACTGAATCTAGAACTACAAGAACGGGAGGACAACTTTTTTAGACATTGCAAACTAATTCAAGCTTTCCACAGATCACTCAAACTCAGGCAGCTGCGTCTCAAAACCTCAAGCTACTATATGTTCCCAACAATGATGAAACACATTGAAGAAAAGGTGTCCAAGAAATCAGTCGCTGGCCCGACGCGTCTCATTCAGTCACATGCAGTGGGTGAAACAAGCAGTGGGTGAAAAATCCCTTTGACTTTCAAACTCCAGATTCAATTGCTGAACTGAATTGAACTCCTCCTGAAGAATCAGAAATGCTGCAAGTGACCTGTGACAACTTTGAAAATGCATCATAAAACAGAAAAATTATAATGAGTATCCCATGCTAAGGAAAGCAAGCATTTCATTGCTACTAGCCTTTACAACTACAGAGATGAAACAACCAAACCAGCTGGATGCTTCTGGACACGCGTGTTGCCCTCTCGTCCTGCGAACGCCAGATTGTGCAGAATAAGCAGGCCCACCCTTCTCATTAACCCCTTTGCAGTAAGGTCTCGCCGACAGCCCCAGATTACTGATTACTGAAAAACTTGGTATAATTATAAAGATTAAAGCCTTCAGCTTCGTTATCTGACCAATGTTTATGATAAAATGAGGTTGCAGTGACATTATTTCTTAATTTATGTCAGGAGTGCAAAATAATCAATCCGTTATGAACGATATTTTGAAAAGAATATCAACAAGAATCAAAAGCCAGTCACATCATCTGGTTTTATTAGTGGACACATACATGCACTAAACAGCATCCATTCGGGCTCTAAGTCAACACGTGCGCCTATTTGGACAAATATAGATTTATCAACACGTTTGCAAAATATTCTGCCATACAAAATAACATTTCTATTAATTTCTCACTGAATTATGCTGATCTGAAGAGCCGAATGACATTCAGAGCGATCTCTGGCCGTTTCTCAATACCAAGTAGGCAAACTTCTGACTTGTGTCCTTGGTAGTTCAGACTTGTCGAGTTGGACTCGGGAGAACGAACTCCAGAGGACGAGAGGAATCGTCATCAGTCCCTGGTCAAGTACCGTTCCAATTCAAAGTTCACTTCTAGCTTTTTTACCGGGAGTGGGCGGGACCGGGAATTGTAATATTATTAATTTTGAACTTAATTTGGCCACCGAAAGACTTTAATCACCGAAATATACGGCCGAAATGTTGTGGTGACACAAAGAGAAACCGCAACCTGCAGGTGCTTGTCTAATGCGACATGTCTGCGGCGTGGACGTATGTGGTTCATCTCACATCTGATCACACATCTATGGTAAACTTTGTTCAGTGCATGCTAGTGCTTCCGTATGTTCGAATATGACCAGTCGTTTTCGCCATCACTCCGCGTGAAGAGCCAGAAGACGTGAATGAGAAGTCGCGTGCGTTGTGAGAAGCGCACACGTCTCACAGCGCACAAATATTGAGTTCTCTTTCAAGTCCTGCGCTTGAACAGACAAACTCACTCAAATAGTATAACAACATGTTCATCTTGAGGAGTATCCTAATAGGAGACATATTTTGGATATGCCTTAAGTGAACTTTTACTGTATACAGTCGAGAAAGACGAGCATATCCCTGCATCAGGTCTTAAAGGGGCAGTAGCCTTCACTGCTGTCGGTTTAATGTCAAACTAAAGATAAAGACATCACTTACTGCTCTTGATAGAATAGCTTTTGTAAGTTTAATAAGGATTAATCTTTAATTACAGTTAAATATGCAGTTATTTTACATTTGATTACTTTATTAAATTTCTCTACCTTTCTTTAGGCCAGTAGGCCTGTGCATTATTATTTAATGAACATGAGTGAGGTCAAGTTAAACATTTTAGTTTGGATTTTATTGTATACTGTGCATTGTTGCAATGTGCTAAATAAATATTTGCATAATTTATAATGATTTATTATTTGAAACTTTAATATTAATTTGTGCAATTGCAATGCCTTGGTTTTAGTGCATAAAATCTGTCATAGCCATAAATGCAATGGTACTAATAATTGGCATAATTTATTTCGGTGTTTCGGTTTTAGGCCTTGGTTTCCTCTTTTTCAGCTTTCAGTTTCGGCCAAGAATTTTGATTTCGGTGCATCCCTAGTCTGAACTAACCAAAAAGAAGGAGTGACAACGCATAAGCCAGCTGCAAGACATTTACTGTGTGTGTGTGTGTGTGTGTGTGTGTGTGTGTGTGTGTGTCTGTTTTTGCATTGATGATTTATGTGGAATTTAATGTGTGTGCATGGTTATTATATTGAACTGAAACCCATCTTAAACAAAAATGACGATTTGGGTCTTTATTCATCTGGGCATGGGTATGCTGTGATCAGTACTGAATTATTTTACTGTAACTGACAGATTCTGGCCAAATAAACACAACACGGGAACGGGAGTCATTCTTCTGGGATTGGGACGGGACAGAAACTTCCCCCCGTTTTTCCGTGGGATTGGGATGGGTCAGGATTTTTTTGTGGGACGGGAGAGGTTTGAAAATCCACTCCAGTGTCGCCCTCTACTGGGCACCCGCTGATCGACTGGATCTCACAACTCTGCATAGGCGCTCTCTTTATAAATAAACTAGGGCTGGGACTGTTACGCGCTAATTAAGATTAATTAATTACGGGACTTTAACGCCTTAATTAAGATTAATTAATTACAGGACTTTAACGCCTTAATTAAGATTAATTAATTACAGGACTTTAACACGCTAATTAAGATTAATTAATTACGGGACTGTAACACGTTAATTAAGATTAATTAATTACGGGACTTTAACACGCTAATTAAGATTAATTACGGGAAAAAATATATATTTTAACCACACTTATTTTTGCACCGCGGAACGTTTTTCAATGAATGAGTTTCGACGGACCGATTATACTGGAACACCAACTAGCGCTCACGAGTTACGACAACAACAAACCACAGTGAACATGAGTGAAGAAGCTGATGAGACCGCTTTGCTCGGCCTCGTGGATGGGAAATTTTGTTTTAAAAAACGAAAGGATGGAAGCGTCGACAAGAGCACGGTTGTGTGCAAGCGATACAACAAGGAGTTAGCGTATCACCGCAGCACATCGAGCTTCAAATATCACAAATACGCTTCTGCTAAACTTAATGGCAAACATTGCACTGGTCTGCTGGACTGAAATAAATAAACTATATTTTGTTGGTTAAGCTTATGTATTCAGTCATTATTCAATGGTATACTAAAAATACATGTGAAAAATTACTTACATTTACATTTATGAATTTGGCAGACGCTTTTATCCAAAGCGACTTACATTGCATTTTTTTAAGGAACACTTTTTACATTTTTATCAATTCTTGCTTTCCCTGGGAATCGAACCCATGACCTTGGCATTGCTAGTGCCACGCTCTACTGGTTGAGCTACAGGAAAGCTCAACCAATACTTCTCATTGTTCTCAGGTCAAATATTTATTAGCAAATTAAAATGCGATTAATTTCGATTAATTAATTACAAAGCCTCTAATTAAGTAGATTTTTTTTTAGTCCCGGCCCTAAAATAAAACCACAGATTTAATCATTAAACAAGTACATTCTTGCCTGAAAAAGTCTTAAAACTACATTTTTGACACATTAACCGTAGTATTGTTAAATTACGCAGGGTTTCTCGTCCGCTATTGACGCTTGCTGGTCGGTGTGAGATGCATTCAGGGATACCGGTCTGTCTCCTCTCAATGCACACACATTTCTACGTATAAGTACAAGTTGGTAAATCCCACACTTTGCGTGAAACTGTTCTTACGCACTCACTGCGCACAGAACTGTGCGTACGCACCCTTGATAAATGAGGGCCCTGGTTCCTGGGTAAAGTTCCTGTGGTGGAAACGGGGCTATTCATGACAGACCGGTGAAACGTTCATTGAGTGAAAACAATAGACTGTGAATTGAGCCGTTGAAAGACTAGTTAGTAGACTGCAAGTATGTGTTTTACAGGCCAATAACAATGATTATTAGCATCTTTTCTTAGCCTTTGCTAAAAACTCATGACAGTCTTACATTATGCTTCATAAAATGCATGTTTTTAGAGATTTCATCCTCAAATTTGAAATGAAGTGTGGCCACACTTGTGGCTTCACATTAGTTGTGGTTATAAGTTGTTATACTCACATTATGTTTTTATACATTTAAAAATATATTATATATAAAAAACAAATATTCTCTGTTTATGTAATCTGTATGAAAACAGTGAGAGGTGCAGTTTCTCCAGCGCTACTCATTAACTTTAATGTGACCACACGCACGCGCACACAAGCGATTTACATGCAAATCGTCCACGAGGAAGGAACGAGAACCTGTAAACGGCCCCATCATCTCAAAACAAAGAATCATCTTCTTTCTTCTGATTTCAGCTCAGAAGACACGCTGCAAGTTTACCTTGGATTTACCTTTAGAATAAGACGAACGCGATTTTAAAATGAGAATTTTTAAGGTAAAGCATTTAATCTCACTTATAGTAGCTTTACTGATGAATAAACTTCACATTATAGGCTAGCCTACTAGTTGAAGTATTGCCAAACTAAAATGTGTGAAATCAACGGAAACATGTTGAAACAGGAAATAGGTAGGCAACCTCGATGCTAAATAAAGATACGAAATGAGGATATTATGCTCTATAATATTAAACGCAGCATGATATAAAAGTAGGTTTGCTAACTGTCCCGTTTATTGGGCCTAAATGTCCCGTACATTACTGACCTGTTTATTGACTGCTATACGCTGATGCACCGCTCATGTTGCGTTTTTGCGCACTCATGTTCGTTATTTTAAATGCAGATGCGCTTAAATAGAGATACGAAATAGGGTTCGTTCATCTTGCACTGTCCTTGTTTGCCCTCAATGTGTCTTTTGCACTTTATGTATTATTATTATTTATTTTTTTATTTATTTTTACAGCACTGCTCTGTTGTTTTCATGTCTAAACCCAAGTATACAATAATGTTCAAACGTTTTAGATCTGTCTGTTTTCAAAAAAAGTTCTTCTGCTTAACAAGGCTGCATTTATTGATTTTTTAAATGCAATTTATTCCGGTTTTCAGTTTCACTTGATCCTTCAAAAATCATTGTAATTTGCTGATTTGCTGCTCAAGAAACATTTCTTATATTATTATGAATGTTGATTTTTTTTTTTTTTTACAATTTATTTCAGGATTCTTTGATAAATAGAAAGTTCAAAACAACAGCATTTATCTGAAATAGAAATCTATTGAAATTAAATTAAATTCACAAAGATGCCTTATATTCATCAAAAAACACAGTAAAGACATTTATAAAGTTACTAAATATTTTTTATTTCAGATAAATGTTATTATTTTGAACTTTCTGTTAATCAAAGGAATCAAAGGGATTTATCCCTCTGGGTTAAATCTCTTTATCAAATTATCCTGAAAAAATGACAACATTCATAATAATAAGAAATGTTTGTTGAGCTTATAGATCAAATCATCATATGAGAATGATTAGTGAAGGATCATGTGACACTGAAGACTGGAGTAATGATGATAAATTCAGCTTTGATCAAAGGAATTAATTACACTTTACATATTCACATAGAAAACATTTATTTTAAATTGTAAAAATATTTCACAATATTACTGTTTTTACTATTTTGGATCAAATAAATATAATATATATATATATATAAAGTAAAAAAAAACTTCTAAAACGTTTGAACAGTACTGCAGGTCTAAAGTCTTTATGTAGTTTACTACTTTTAAATTAAACGTGATTTTGTGAATAAGCTACAAACAATACATTCAATCATTAAATCTCCTCATGTTATATTGTATGAATGAGTGATCAGAATGGGGTTCACACTGTTTTGAAGAAAAAACTCTAGGCAACAACATCCAGTTCTGAAAAACCTTGTGAACAAATCTTTAAAGTAAAATGGCCTTATTTCAGGGATTTAACATTTTAGTTTTTCCAAAAACTATGCATAAACTATTTTTCTCAAAACTACAAACTTTTACGTCCATGTTACGCACATATCACTATAGCCCTGTTTGTGCTGAATACACATTAATATGCTTTAAAGCAACTGAAAAAAACACAAATGTCTGAGTATGTCAAACTTCTTCAGGGCCACTAATTAGCCTAAGGGTCCAGAGGGTTAATAATATTGTATATACTGTAAGGGTCGCGTCAATAAAAAAGGTCAATTTTTAAAAAGTTGGGTCTACTGTATTAGAAAAAAATATTTTTTTATAAATAATGTACCTGCACATTGTGTATTATTTCATCACATCTCACCTCAGTGTCTTCAGTTGACAGTGTGGATCCTCCAGTAAATCACTGAGCTCCTTCACTCCTGATTCTCCAGGATCATTTCCTGCAAGATCCAGCTCTATCAGGTGTGAAGGGTTTGATCTCAGAGCTGACGCCAGAGCTTTATAACCTTCTTCTGTGATACCGCAGTCGGAGAGTCTAGAACAGAAATGCAAATGTAACATTCAGCTAATTACACAGTTATTCTAGAAATTACCAGAGCAGTTTAATGGGCAAATATAATAGTTTTATCTGTCCAACAAACTGTATGAACCCTAGTCTTCATACCAGGTTTGTGACAATCATTATTTATTTATTTATCTATATTTATCATTAAGCCTATCAATCAGCATGTTAAAAATATTTTTTTCAAAATCAAATGTTTTAGTGTGTACATGCTAGGACTATTTATTCAGAAAATATCTCAGATTGCGTATGTAACCTATGTTCCCTGAGAACAGGGAACGAGACACTGCGTCCTAGAATGCTTCAGGGGAATGCTTCCAGTGTGACAGGTGTCTGAAGCTACTATCGAATCACATCAATCCTATTGACCAGCGACCGCCCATGACATCATCAATGTGCGACCAGGAAGTACATAAGGGCGCCTATCAAGCATGACACCATCTTTAGTCTGAAGGGACTGTTTGGCAGGCCGCCATGCTGAGGGGAGTGCATGCCCACTGGCAGTGATAACTGTCAGGACAAGCAAATTAAACTTGAAAAGCTCCCCCTCTGGTCACACTGGGCTGTCAGTGACAGCACTCCCTACGGTCATAGCCCAAGCTATAAGCCTCAACAGAAACCTTAATGCATAAGCATGAGGTCCTACCCAGACTGCTCAAAGGCCTGGGACCAACTTCTTAAACAGAAGGGGTCCCTTTAAGGGAATGTGGCCAAGGGGCCCGAGGGCACCCCAGCCAGTCACTATTCGGAAAAACCTTTCCCGCATGCCACCAGGGAGGCCTGACCTGGTGTCGCTTCTGCGGGACACCTTGGCCTGGCCAGCCCTGTCTGTTTGAAACAGAGCCACTGGAAAGTCACCTTCTGGTGAGGCATCCAGACTGAGGGACTGCGAACTGGCAGTATTCTCCTCAGACCGGATCCCAGAGACGGGTATCCTAGAGAGCAGTACTCAGCATAGCGCTTTCCTAACCCTTGCTAGCGAGGGGAGTTCACCTGCTCGATCTTAGGATTTACCGAGCTGTGTGCTCATTGACGACCCTCAGAGAGGGGAGCACCAGAGCCTGCCTGGTGGGTAACCCCCAGCTGTAGGCCAAACTACCAAATGTTCTATTCTACAAAGAACTGGTAAGAGAAGTGCCTAATCTTGGAAACTTCGCCTTCAAGTAGGCCCAGAGAGGCCCAGAGAGGCCTACTACCTGATAGCAAGTTTAACTACTCGTTGGTCATTAAACAGTCCACGCTTCTGAGATACTGATGTCCTTTAGCACTCTTTTATTTGTACATTTGAGACACCGTGAAAACTAAAATGTAAACAAAAACAACAAACACAAGTTTTACATATACCCATAAAGACACAAAATCAAATAAAGAAATACATAAGATTAACTCATTTACCGTGTTTGCCTGTAACCAACAGTAGAATCATCAGGAGCCCATGCATATCTCAATTCATGTTTGCCATTCTGTTGACACTAATACTTCCGGGTTAAATAACCCAGGAAGAGTCACAGGACCAATCAGTACAACTAAATTAAATCCAATACCACCAGAATTAACTAAATTAATACATGTGCATAAATAAATCACATTTAAATCAAAAATACAAAAGGAAAAAATAAACTTTAACCCCTAAAACCCTACCAATATTACATACATGTATACACCATACACAGCTGACCTACCAGTGTCAGCTACAGCAAGTTTTCAAAGAGGCCTAAGAGGGGCCTACCACTTGATAGTAATTCATGCGGACTGCCACAGCATCCAGATTTACATTTATGGAGGCCTAGAGAAGCCTGCCATCTCAAAGCAAGCCTTCAGGGAGGCCTGATGAGGCCTACAAACTAATGGCTTGTGGTGAGGCATTATGGATACTTCACCTTCAAGGAGGCCCAGAGAGGCCTACGACCTGATAGCAAGTTTTTCAAGGAGGCCTACGAGAGGCCTACGACCTGATAGCAATACATGATAGCCAATCAGGCTATCTGTCCTGTTGCCCTGCATAGGAACTGGACTTCAGGGAGGCTCCTGGACGGACCCTCCTACACGGTCAGGGTGGCTGAGAGTAACAATCTCACCAGCCATCCCTAAGAGCACTTGCTTTGATAAGTCTCGTCAGCCACCAGATAATCTGAGAGGAATACAACCCTCTCATGACGATTGGCGAGCTCCATCTGGGATGGCGAACTCCCCTCCCTCAAGAGGAGAGCCAATCAAGAACAGAGCGATCTCGGAAAACAGCTCACAATTTACACAAACAGCAGTGTAAATGTGTAAAACACAAGACTGTGCTTTCTCTTTATCCCAGGCAGTAAATAACTGAATTTGTATTTCCTTAATTTGTTTAAGCAATTCAGACAGAACAGTCCCTGAAGACGAAAAAAGATGGTGTCATGTTTGGCAGGCGCCCTTATATAATTCCTGGTCACACATTGATGATGTCATGGGCTGTCGCCGGTCAATAGGATTGACGTGATTCGATAGTAGCTTCAGACACCTGTCGTGCTGGAGGCGTTCCCCCGAAGCGTTCTAGGACGCAGTGCGAGTTCCCTTTCGAAAGGGAACAAAACTGTTCCATCTACAAAGAACTATGTAGCTCAATATCTCAAAACTGCAGAACATACTGTCTAGGGGTTCTTTTCGAAAAAGCTTTGTAAGCCTAAGTTGTTCGTAGAGACCATTGGTGGCTATTGTTCTATGATCAACTTAAACTTATAATGCTATTGGGTAACACAGCCCTGTTCATTATCATTAAGTCTTGATTTCACCTTATGTTTTTGCTTATTTTGAGCTAAATGAACCCTGTCTATTGTCACAGAACTTACCTCAGTTTTTCCAATTTACAACTTATACTCTCCAATCCAGTGCAGAGCAGCTTCACTCCTGAATCTTGGAGATTATTATGGTTCATGTTGAGCTCTTTCAGATTGGTATCTGATCCAAGAACTCGAGCTAGAGCTGAACAGCCTTTGTATGTTAAGTTACAGTCATTTAGCCTACAAGGGAAATAAGTAAAATTCCAGAATAATATGTTTGAATACATTTGCTAAGATACAAATATCAAATCTTTTTATCACCTATAGGTTTTAATGACAATAAATGATACATTTAAAAGTGCTAGCTTGATAGTCTTTTAAAAGGTGTTATCCCAAATCTGACTAAAAACATTGCCATTCCTATCAAGTGCTCAACACTGGCTGGAATGCTCAATGCTCTAAAAACACACTGTAAAAAAGAAATATTTGATGCTTCCACGGAGTGCTTCCACAGAAAAACACACGGGAACACATGTATTTAAATGCAGCCACCAATCAGTGGGTATCAAATTGACTTAGTTCATGTTTTTTACTGCAGAAAGCCTGGAATTAGGGGTCTGATGAGATCTCGTGCCACAAGCAATCTTTACACAGCAAACGCGGCACAGAAACCGATTCTGAAGCGGCATAAAATCCCAAAAATGTGCATTTACACAGACCGTTTAATCCTTCTCTGAAGCGGCATAAATGCATTTACACAGGAATTAAAATCGCGGGTAACAATGCGTTGAACATTATTTAAAACTACAGTTTTAACAAAGTGTTATAAATTTATTTAAAACAAATAATGAAATGTATAAAAATAGACCTAAAATAAAAATACGGAATTTTAAATCGTTTTTTCTGCCTTCTATAAAGCGCTTTTGATGTTTGGCATAATTCTGTAGGTCTACTGTAATTCTGCAATTCTTCTATTGTAGGCTACGGTATTTATTCAGGATTCTTTGATAAATAGAAAGTTCAAAACAACAGCATTTATCTGAAATAGAAATCTATTGAAATTAAATTAAATTCACAAAGATGCCTTATATTCATCAAAAAACACAGTAAAGACATTTATAAAGTTACTAAATATTTTTTATTTCAGATAAATGTTATTATTTTGAACTTTCTGTTAATCAAAGGAATCAAAGGGATTTATCCCTCTGGGTTAAATCTCTTTATCAAATTATCCTGAAAAAATGACAACATTCATAATAATAAGAAATGTTTGTTGAGCTTATAGATCAAATCATCATATGAGAATGATTAGTGAAGGATCATGTGACACTGAAGACTGGAGTAATGATGATAAATTCAGCTTTGATCAAAGGAATTAATTACACTTTACATATTCACATAGAAAACATTTATTTTAAATTGTAAAAATATTTCACAATATTACTGTTTTTACTATTTTGGATCAAATAAATTCAGCCTTGATGAGCAGAATATATATATTTAGACCTGCAGTACTGTTCAAACGGTTTCAAAGTTTTTATTATATATATATATATATATATATATATATATATATATATATATATATATATATATATATATATATATATATATATATATATATATATATATATATATATATATATATATATATATATATAAAGTAAAAAAAACTTCTAAAACGTTTGAACAGTACTGCAGGTCTAAAGTCTTTATGTAATTTACTACTTTTAAATTAAACGTGATTTTGTGAATAAGCTACAAACAATACACTCAATCATTAAATCTCCTCATGTTATATTGTATGAATGAGTGATCAGAATGGGGTTTACACTGTTTTGAAGAAAAAACTCTAGGCAACAACATCCAGTTCTGAAAAACCTTGTGAACAAATCTTTAAATTAAAATGGCCTTATTTCAGGGATTTAACATTTTAGTTTTTCCAAAAACTATGCATAAACTATTTTTCTCAAAACTACAAACTTTTATGTCCATGTTACGCACATATCAGTATAGCCCTGTTTGTGCTGAATACACATTAATATGCTTTAAAGCAACTGAAAAAAACACAAATGTCTGAGTATGTCAAACTTCTTCAGGGCCACTAATTAGCCTAAGGGTCCAGAGGGTTAATAATATTGTATATACTGTAAGGGTCGCGTCAATAAAAAAGGTCCATTTTTAAAAAGTTGGGTCTACTGTATTAGAAAAAAATATTTTTTTATAAATAATGTACCTGCACATTGTGTATTATTTCATCACATCTCACCTCAGTGTCTTCAGTTGACAGTGTGGATCCTCTAGTAAATCACTGAGCTCCTTCACTCCTGATTCTCCAGGATCATTTCCTGCAAGATCCAGCTCTATCAGGTGTGAAGGGTTTGATCTCAGAGCTGAAGCCAGAGCTTTATAACCTTCTTCTCTAATACCGCAGTCGGAGAGTCTAGAACAGAAATGCAAATGTAACATTCAGCTAATTACACAGTTATTCTAGAAATTACCAGAGCAGTTTAATGTGCAAATATAATAGTTTTATCTGTCCAACAAACTGTATGAACCCTAGTCTTCATACCAGGTTTGTGACAATCATTATTTATTTATTTATCTATATTTATCATTAAGCCTATCAATCAGCATGTTAAAAATATTTTTTTCAAAATCAAATGTTTTAGTGTGTACATGCTAGGACTATTTACTCAGAAAATATCTCAGATTGCGTATGTAACCTATGTTCCCTGAGAACAGGGAACGAGACACTGCGTCCTAGAATGCTTCAGGGGAATGCTTCCAGTGTGACAGGTGTCTGAAGCTACTATCGAATCACATCAATCCTATTGACCAGCGACCGCCCATGACATCATCAATGTGCGACCAGGAAGTACATAAGGGCGCCTATCAAACATGACACCATCTTTAGTCTGAAGGGACTGTTTGGCAGGCCGCCATGCTGAGGGGAGTGCATGCCCACTGGCAGTGATAACTGTCAGGACAAGCAAATTAAACTTGAAAACCTCCCCCTCTGGTCACACTGGGCTGTCAGTGACAGCACTCCCTACGGTCATAGCCCAAGCTATAAGCCTCAACAGAAACCTTAATGCATAAGCATGAGGTCCTACCCAGACTGCTCAAAGGCCTGGGACCAACTTCTTAAACAGAAGGGGTCCCTTTAAGGGAATGTGGCCAAGGGGCCCGAGGGCACCCCAGCCAGTCACTATTCGGAAAAACCTTTCCCGCATGCCACCAGGGAGGCCTGACCTGGTGTCGCTTCTGCGGGACACCTTGGCCTGGCCAGCCCTGTCTGTTTGAAACAGAGCCACTGGAAAGTCACCTTCTGGTGAGGCATCCAGACTGAGGGACTGCGAACTGGCAGTATTCTCCTCAGACCGGATCCCAGAGACGGGTATCCTAGAGAGCAGTACTCAGCATAGCGCTTTCCTAACCCTTGCTAGCGAGGGGAGTTCACCTGCTCGATCTTAGGATTTACCGAGCTGTGTGCTCATTGACGACCCTCAGAGAGGGGAGCACCAGAGCCTGCCTGGTGGGTAACCCCCAGCTGTAGGCCAAACTACCAAATGTTCTATTCTACAAAGAACTGGTAAGAGAAGTGCCTAATCTTGGAAACTTCGCCTTCAAGTAGGCCCAGAGAGGCCCAGAGAGGCCTACTACCTGATAGCAAGTTTAACTACTCGTTGGTCATTAAACAGTCCACGCTTCTGAGATACTGATGTCCTTTAGCACTCTTTTATTTGTACATTTGAGACACCGTGAAAACTAAAATGTAAACAAAAACAACAAACACAAGTTTTACATATACCCATAAAGACACAAAATCAAATAAAGAAATACATAAGATTAACTCATTTACCGTGTTTGCCTGTAACCAACAGTAGAATCATCAGGAGCCCATGCATATCTCAATTCATGTTTGCCATTCTGTTGACACTAATACTTCCGGGTTAAATAACCCAGGAAGAGTCACAGGACCAATCAGTACAACTAAATTAAATCCAATACCACCAGAATTAACTAAATTAATACATGTGCATAAATAAATCACATTTAAATCAAAAATACAAAAGGAAAAAATAAACTTTAACCCCTAAAACCCTACCAATATTACATACATGTATACACCATACACAGCTGACCTACCAGTGTCAGCTACAGCAAGTTTTCAAGGAGGCCTAAGAGGGGCCTACCACTTGATAGTAATTCATGCGGACTGCCACAGCATCTAGATTCACATTTATGGAGGCCTAGAGAAGCCTGCCATCTCAAAGCAAGCCTTCAGGGAGGCCTGATGAGGCCTACAAACTAATGGCTTATGGTGAGGCATTATGGATACTTCACCTTCAAGGAGGCCCAGAGAGGCCTACGACCTGATAGCAAGTTTTTCAAGGAGGCCTACGAGAGGCCTACGGCCTGATAGCAATATATGATAGCCAATCAGGCTATCTGTCCAGTTGCCCTGCATAGGAACTGGACTTCAGGGAGGCTCCTGGACGGACCCTCCTACACGGTCAGGGTGGCTGAGAGTAACAATCTCACCAGCCATCCCTAAGAGCACTTGCTTTGATAAGTCTCGTCAGCCACCAGATAATCTGAGAGGAATACAACCCTCTCATGACGATTGGCGAGCTCCATCTGGGATGGCGAACTCCCCTCCCTCAAGAGGAGAGCCAGACAAGAACGGAGCGATCTCGGAAAACAGCTCACAATTTACACAAACAGCAGTGTAAATGTGTAAAACACAAGACTGTGCATTCTCTTTATCCCAGGCAGTAAATAACTGAATTTGTATTTCCTTAATTTGTTTAAGCAATTCAGACAGAACAGTCCCTGAAGACGAAAAAAGATGGTGTCATGTTTGGTAGGCGCCCTTATATAATTCCTGGTCACACATTGATGATGTCATGGGCTGTCGCCGGTCAATAGGATTGACGTGATTCGATAGTAGCTTCAGACACCTGTCGTGCTGGAGGCGTTCCCCCGAAGCGTTCTAGGACGCAGTGCGAGTTCCCTTTCGAAAGGGAACAAAACTGTTCCATCTACAAAGAACTATGTAGCTCAATATCTCAAAACCGCAGAACATACTGTCTAGGGGTTCTTTTCGAAAAAGCTTTGTAAGCCTAAGTTGATCGTAGAGACCATTGGTGGCTATTGTTCTATGATCAACTTAAACTTATAATGCTATTGGGTAACACAGCCCTGTTCATTATCATTAAGTCTTGATTTCACCTTATGTTTTTGCTTATTTTGAGCTAAATGAACCCTGTCTATTGTCACAGAACTTACCTCAGTTTTTCCAATTTACAACTTATACTCTCCAATCCAGTGCAGAGCAGCTTCACTCCTGAATCTTGGAGATTATTATGGTTCATGTTGAGCTCTTTCAGATTGGTATCTGATCCAAGAACTCGAGCTAGAGCTGAACAGCCTTTGTATGTTAAGTTACAGTCATTTAGCCTACAAGGGAAATAAGTAAAATTCCAGAATAATATGTTTGAATACATTTGCTAAGATACAAATATCAAATCTTTTTATCACCTATAGGTTTTAATGACAATAAATGATACATTTAAAAGTGCTAGCTTGATAGTCTTTTAAAAGGTGTTATCCCAAATCTGACTAAAAACATTGCCATTCCTATCAAGTGCTCAACACTGGCTGGAATGCTCAATGCTCTAAAAACACACTGTAAAAAAGAAATATTTGATGCTTCCACGGAGTGCTTCCACAGAAAAACACACGGGAACACATGTATTTAAATGCAGCCACCAATCAGTGGGTATCAAATTGACTTAGTTCATGTTTTTTACTGCAGAAAGCCTGGAATTAGGGGTCTGATGAGATCTCGTGCCACAAGCAATCTTTACACAGCAAACGCGGCACAGAAACCGAATCTGAAGCGGCATAAAATCCCAAAAATGTGCATTTACACAGACCGTTTAATCCTTCTCTGAAGCGGCATAAATGCATTTACACAGGAATTAAAATCGCGGGTAACAATGCGTTGAACATTATTTAAAACTACAGTTTTAACAAAGTGTTATAAATTTATTTAAAACAAATAATAAAATGTATAAAAATAGACCTAAAATAAAAATACAGAATTTTAAATCGTTTTTTCTGCCTTCTATAAAGCGCTTTTGATGTTTGGCATAATTCTGTAGGTCTACTGTAATTCTGCAATTCTTCTATTGTAGGCTACGGTATAGTTATTTTATATTTCTGCAATAAAATTGTACCTGATTGACAATGCTATAAAGAAAGTATAGTCTACATTATTACGGGTAGAATACCGCAGGATTAAAAGTGGTCCAAAGTTTTTTTCAAAGAAACAGAAAGTCACTTTAGAGCATTCACAACATGTAGGCTAGGCTACAGGGGCGTCGCATCCGTGGGGAATACACCCACTCTTTTCTCGGTGACAGGTTTCAACACCCGCTCTTTTTCTGCAGTTTTGCACAAACACCATAGCCTACTGCAGTCGCTCCTCCATTTCTCTGGCCGCTCTGTGTCTGCGCTCGCTGCGGTTTCGGTGCATAGGACAGACCTGTCCGCGGTCGTTCTCCATGGTTCTGACCAAAGAAGAGCGATCTGGAATCTCCATTGTAGCACCAGGCTGCATACCCTATCTCTCTTAGCCCATAGACTGTAAAAGTGGTCAGGAATGTAATATTTCCCCAAAACGAAGTTTATTTCTCAGCTAGTATAACATGAACCCGAATATTTGACAATTCTGTCTAATTGTGAACAGAAAAATGTTACACATGTCAATCCATTACCGACGATTTTTGTTCGCGTCTTTATTAAATAGGCATATAGCCTACAGACAGTTAGGCTATTTAATTAAAACAATGTTATAGGCTAATATTTAAACATAGCCTAACTATGACATTACAGTTTTCTTTAACCCTTTGTCCAACGAAATTAAGCGCCGCCGCATTTTGTTCCTTTATGACAGCGGGAACAAGTCACTCTGTAATTTTTTGCCATATGATACAGATAGCCTAGGTGATCTACATAATTATAAACTATACATCTTCTACTTTTATGTCACAATAACAACAAAGATTCTGGAAATATTGTTTATGCACTTCAAAATTTACAAACGCTGTCTTAATTCATTTTTTTATTATTAGGCTAATAAAAATTGTTTAAAAGCATTTCTAAATTCAGTTAATATTTCCAAAAAATGAATTTTCAAGCCAAAATAACGAAATGGTAAAAACTACCACCATGCAAATTAAATTTAGCCCTTCTCTGGCAGTTAGGCTACAACCCGATGGGTAACGAACGGTGATAAGCTAAATGTTCTAAATAAATATGCACATAGCCTAATAATAATGATAATTAAAAAATACACAACTTTAAATAAACTCAAATATTCTACAATGTTGCTTATAGACAAATTAGCCTACAACCATAATGATTGAGTAGCTATAGCCTATTTCAAGTTTTTAGGCTGCACTATGCCTAAGAGAAAAATCCAAACTTCAGTCTATTTTAATGACATGTAGGACAGCAGATAGAATATATCAGAAAATATCAAATCTAATATATAATATCGTTCTCTCCAAGAGATTATAATACTGGGTTGCACAGTGACCCCGACTGGGTTAAGCATTTACCGTTTCTGAGGGGAAATGTTGCAGTGCGTTGATCTGCCAGTCTCTTCAAAGGAAGATTACAAACGGCGAACACTACAGTGGTTAGCTTGACGATGTGAGTACAGAAAGCATTTACTTTAATTCCTAGATAGTTTGTCTCCTTGCTGCTTCTTGATTCTCGCGCCTAGTGTACTTGCTGACAGGCGGTTGTCATGACAATTATGTAGTTTAAGGCGGCACAAGTTCACGTTCTTTTACACTGAATCAAAACCGCTTCTATGTCGCCTTTGATGCTAGGGGCCGAGGTGGGTCAGACCCGGCATATTTTAAGTCTGCTTTAATGCGGCATCGCGTCTTTACACAGAATTTTGAGCAGAAACAAACCCGCGTTAGACCCGCCTTAACTCGGCTGTGTAAAGATGCCTTTATTCTCATGACCTGGTTATGAAGGAGTGTGAGGGTGAAGTTTATATTATGGCTCCACTCTAGTTTTGCTAATTAAATTGCTATTTGCTATTTAATTCAGGTGGATAATCATAACAGTCACTTGAACTCACTTCAATTCCATCAGTTCATCTAGAATGAGAGTCTTGCGCGGAAGCAATCACGCAACGAGAAGACGACCTATGTTGTGTGTTGGTGAAGCGCTCGTATTCAGCATGTGTTATGAGTGTGTGAGTGTTACATGTTAGTGGACAAGACCGTGGCGGGGGATTCGTCACGCAACAGAAGCGCCAGACTTATATTTTAAACTGTGTGTGCTCAGCACCACCGCATTCAAAGGATCACGAAATTGAAAGTTAAAGGTAACGTATATGATAATTCATATTAAGAAAGAAGAAATTAAATGACATTCATTACAAGATTTAAAACATTTGAAATGTACCTGCAATCTATTTTTAATTTCTAGTCATGCATTTCATCATTGTGGATTTTTTAAAAATATGTAAAAATCTCGTCTCATTTTCGTGAACCCGATCTCGTGTCTCATCTCATGAGATAAGTGTCTCCCAAAATTCAGTATCTCATCTTTTAGATCACTGTCAAGTCAGCAGTCTTCACCATGATTGTGTAGCCTACAGAACTAGACTGAGATCATTTATTGGCCGTTGCTGTTGAGTTAATTAGCTGATTAGAGCGTGGCACCAGGTGTCTTCAATATTGAACCTTATAATTTATTACCATAGATAATAAATAGAGAGATACTGAATTTGGGATTTTCCTTAGTTGTCAGTTATAATCATCAAAATTAAAAGAAATAAACATTTTAAATATATAAGTATGTGTGTAATGAATGAATGAATATAATAAACAAGTTTCACTTTTTTAATGAAATTAGTGAACTAAATAAACTTTTTGAATTATATGACCAGCATAATTATTGATATTAGCCCCTATTTGCACGGGCTAGTATTATCTGGGGACCTCTGGTGATTTGTAATAATTGCAGAGAATGTCTGTGATCTTAAGCGAATCGGCCATGTCTGTAATTTGTAAAGTAAAAATTCCCCCGCAAATGATCTACCATATTTCGCTGAACACCGAGGTCCTGTGATAATAGTAGTCCCGTGCGAATCGACATCTCTGTGATTTGGCCAGGACTAGGCAGATCGTATATAATTTTTGCAAGGTTTTTATTTCTTGTGCGCATTTCTATCTTTATCTTTCACAAAGAATGGAGTCTGCATTCATAATGCGCACCGTTATGAATTCCTGTGCGGCCGTACGGATTACTTTCACTTTAGAATAAGTACCAATTTGGGAGCAAACTATCTGAATGGTGTGTTTAATATTAATATCAATACTATACTTAATGAAAAACATAACAACAGAACAGTACAATGACAAGCTGGCTTAAATGAGAATGAGAGAGTTGTAGCGTCTGTGGTCTCTTACAATGAGGATCAAAGAGGAACCCAATGTTGATTGTAAAAGGGGGGGGGTAGCTTTCAGCCGCATGTAAATTAAGAGCCACGCCACAGAGTCTGGGGGAAGTGACAACTTCGGCAGGTTTACGACCCCGTCCAAATAACCAGGCCCTGATCGGGTCACACGACTCGAACCCTGTTTCCCCCCCCCCCTTTTCATTCCCCAGACCGAAAGGCGCCAAGGCTCCTGTCAATAGACAAGGACTCACACACACACACACACATTCCTTATGAAGCTTTAATTAAGACTATTCTAGACTGTATACGAGGTAGCTTGGTGTGTATATGCATGCTCTTTGACTCAGGCCTACTCAGTCATGGCATAGAAACAATGTAAGCTCATTTTAAATGTTTGTATTCCTGTGTAAAATTGTATCTCTGTTTTAATATCTCCCAGCCATAAGGTGTTTGATATCTAAATATTCCTATTTCTTTGACTTACTCAACGATGCACAAAATGGGATTGTGAAATGTATCATTAATATGTTTAGCCGACTTGGGAGTAAAACCATACAAAATCAACACCCCTTTACGACACCTCAGAAACATGCAAAATAGGCCATAAAACTAAGACAAAGAGAACTTCTCCCGCTCAGAATTCACCCTCTGGATTGGGTGAATTAGCCAGAAGGGGGCGTGGATTAATTCTCTTAAAAGACCAGTGGAGACCACAATCGTTGGCTTCTAACTCTTCTGAAAACCCTCTTCGCTTCTGAAACTTCTTCCCGGCTTGACTTCTGAAACTCTCATCTGAACTCTTCTCTTTTGGAAACTCCTCTTCAAGAAACTCCTTTCCTACAATCCGGTCTTCAACAATCCTTTGTTCCTCGTTCCATCAACTTAAACCACAGGCTTCTTCAGGAGGTAGACCCGAAGCGCCGCTAAAGGAAAACTACGTCACCTCCCGACCTCGGAGAGAACTACCTGAGACGCAGAAATATACACACACACACACAAGCGAGAAGCCAAAACGAAACCAAAAGAAATGCAAGTATTCTTCTTCTTATAAAATCCAAACTGCTGTAAAGAAGGTGTGTATTTTCCCGTTGGGACAAGCTCCGTGAAGGTCGTAGTTGTTGAACTGAAGGAAAGCTGTGTTTTTACCTCTAAATGCTTTGTACCATCTCTCTCTCATCTCTCTCTCTCTCTCTCATCTCTCTCTTTTATCTCTCTCTAATTTCAGTCTATTCATTATTCTCTTTTATGTATTCTTTCGTTAATACCTACATGTCTACGTTCTTGATGCATATTTAGTGTGTACTCTCTGTGTGAATCGTAGTGTTATTTTTAGTCTGTGTTTATTAAACCTCCAGAAATACATTTAATGAGTTGGGTCTGTTGTTCTCCCACATACACAAAGTCAATGAAACTTGCGATCTAAGTTACCTAACTGCTTATGCTACTATGTTAGTAAAGTAAACTGTATGACCATTTGAAATATTGAACTTGTCCTGATCAGTAAAGTTAATGTTTCTTATGCGCTCGTAAAGCAGTGATCCCTTATGGAGAATTGAGTTGAAAAGTCTATTACTAATTTGGTGGACGAACTTAGTAGGATAATTTCAAGCAATTTCATAAAGGGTTACTTGTATTTAATTAAACAATTTTCCCTATCGGAAAATTTTTAATACGTAATGAATGACTGGCAAATTATATTCATAAATTCATGAATATTGAATATTGAATCCCTTTTGAGTTAATTATTCCCCGAGACATTAAACTCATAAGCTCGTTGTTGTTACAGAGTGAATAGGTGAATGTGAGGCAAGATGTAAAACGCTTTGGATGGCCATGGGTCTGTTAAAAGTGCTATATAAATGCAGTCCATTTACCATTTACCATAAATGGGTGCTTTTACTAGCCTAGATATCTAGACGCACCCTGGCGGCAGCAAATGTAATCTGCCCGCGAGTGTCAATACCCTTCTGGGCTGTATTCCCCTAACTCTTGCCCGGCCAATCACATCGTGTATAGAGTCGGTGGGCGGGGCCATAATGACCAGGGGCGTAGGAGCGACTTTGACATTGGGGGGGACATTTTCGCCACTATGAATCACCAACATAATAGTAACAGTAGCCTATAGTGACGTGGCACAAAATGTATAGAATCACAAACAGCAAATAAATAAACAAAATCATAAGTTTATCATCTGTTTAAATCATCTGTTTATTATTACACAAATATTGAAGTTGGGAAACATAAAAGTGTACAAACCCCTCCTGTAATTGCAGGCAGAAAGGAAAGTAGCACTTTAAAAGGCAAATATTTTATTCGTAACCCCCCAAAAATACAACAGTAGAAATATCCTTTAAAAATGTTGTTGTTATTATAAATAATCTCCCACTCAGTGGCGTAATGATGGGCCCCAGTGCAGGCTATGCAGTTAGGCCCCCCCTAACCTAGCATGTAACACTTTAGGTTTAGGTTTCATTTCTATATCAGGATATCGGTTGTTTATTATTATTTACAAATCAAATATTAATGGCTTATTGTGTCACCGTAGGGCCTACATCCCTTAATCATAAAAAAGACACTCTTTTATAATCACAAAGATTCCAAATGTGAGTTATTTAGGGGGGTTCGGGGGCATGCTCCCCGAGAAAATTTAGATTTCTAGGATCTACATATGTGCATTTTAAGATGTTCTGAAGGCCAAAAAAGTAGATAACAATATTACTAGAGACTCATCAAGATGGACATGTTGACATAGGCTACTTTTTTTTGTGAGTTTGTCCGTTCAAACGCAAGACTTGAAAGATAACTCTATATTTGTGCGCTGTGAGACTGCGCGCTTTCGGATGAGTGCACAGAGACAGATGTTCTCATTCGCGTCTTCTGGCACTACACGCGGGTGATTATGGTGAAAAGGACTGTCCATATTCGAACCTAAGGCAGCACTCGCATGCATTGAACAAAGTTTATAAAGAGAGACCGTTTTGCCCACGTTTTTCTTTTATAATCGCTGGTGTTAGTGTATCACTGAGGAGCCAGTGCGTGTATCCATCACGAGAAACATAAAGTATTATTTTCAAGTTACAACCCATAGATGCGTCATCAGATGTGAGATGAACCACATCTTTAGACCAGCCCACAGGTCGCGGTTTCTGTTTGCGTCATCACATTTCGGACGTATTGTTTCGGTGATGAAAGTCTTTCGGCCAAGAATGCACCGAGAATGCACATGGTCCATTTTCGGCCAAATATTTGATGCATCCCTAATTAAAATAATTAATAATAATAATAATAAATTACATTATGGGCTATTATTTAAACATAAATATGAAACTAAATAGGCTATGGTTTCTTTAACCCTCTGGCTGAAGAACGCACCGGCTGTTTTTTCCCCCTCACGAGTCAAGACGAGGGATAGCCTATAACTCGCAATACTCCGTAATTTTTGGCCATACCGATAAATGTGAGACATAATTATAAACTATTAATTGTCTACTTTTATTTGTGTATACTCACATAACAACAAAACTTTGTGCTTTAGTAAAATAAATAAAAAAGGTGCGCTTTCTATCTGCGAGAATCTGAAACTCGGTGAATACATGACATAAACATGAAACACACGTCTAAAGAAAGCTTGAAATCGCTAGATTTAAATCAAATAATTCACATTTTATAGTAAATTGTGGAGCTCACTGGCATAGAGCGGAATATCTAGCGGAGCGTCACGCAACTGTGCTCCGCTCACATGCTGAAAAAGGTGGTCAGTAGCCTATCCTAAGCGTAACGGTAGAGCGCGACAGCCGTGTGAAATCATGTCGATCCAAACCTGTAAATATCTTAAAATTGTGTCCGAAGATGACCGAGGGTCTTACGGGTTTGGAACGACATGAGGGTGAGTAATAATGACCGAATTCAAATTTTTGTGTGAACTAACCCTTTGACTTTGTAATGCCGTTTTCTGTACAGTATAGCCAAATGCGTGCGTATAGCCTACTCGCCTTTCAATTATACAATGCATCGGAAATTTGGAATAACACGTTTCTTTGTTTCATATTAAAGTTGGGAAACTTAAACTTGTAGATTAAGTACCCTATTTGAGATTGATTGTATATGAATGCTAATGCATCACAAAAATCCCGTGCTCTATGCACTGCCATTAATTTTTGCGGTAAACATAAATCCGATCAGTTATTCCAGATGGCTTCCACTTGACGTGAACAAATGTAAAGTGATCTGCTTGATCGCATCACGGTGATCGCATAATGCCAAGTGTAAACGCAGCCACATAAGTTAATTACCTCCACAGTAAATTATTTCTGATTACAAGCAAATAAATAACAAGTAAATCACATTAGACATACAGCTATTACAGTAGACGCCAATGTCATATGCAGCCAGACTGGATATTTATGAAGCATTCAAGGCTTGGTCAGTCGCACACTCTTTCTTTTTGCGCTGGTGTCATGTGCTCTCTGCTTGATTGTTAATATATCATGTTATCCAAGAATAGTATGTCAAAAATGTGTTTTTCTACTGAGTAGTGCTCCATAATATCTACAGCCAGACCGATAAACAAACACTGGAAGTTAACTTCGGGCCAGGCGCGTAACCGTAGCAACGCGCGCGCGCGTTATGAAGCTGGTGATTTACGAATGATTATTCAAGCATGAAATCACTCTGGGTTTGACTGGCAAAACCGAATATCTTCTTTGTTGCGCTTTCAAAATAAAAGTTCCAAATGTTACAGTTTTTGTCCCTGCGTATAGGCTAATTTTTGGGTGGGACACATGCAGCATTTTCCAATATTGAGGGGGACACGTCCCCCCCGTCCCCCCCGGTTCCTACGCCAGTGATAATGACGACGGCCGAGTTGCGTTTGCGTGCTTCTAGTAAACACAGAAACTGCCGAACGATGGTCTTTCGAATCAGCTCTGACCGCGACTCTGGAAGACTTGGTGTTAAGCTTTTCTCTGACTCTAAGAAAAGGACAAAGAACGGCACTGAAGTCATTCTTAAAAAGGGAAGATGTGTTCTGAGTTTAGCTGACCGGATACGGCGAATGTTTAATCTATCAACGAGCTCTGCTTCACCTTCGTTTCTCTGGTTGGTGTAGCGCTATCCTATCGCGTGCAGAGGGAGTTTGAAAGACAACCGTTTATCCGCCCCTTGGATTGAGCTGTCTATGGTGAGTTCCAGACCAAACATCTTGATGTGGGTCTGGCTTGTCAGGCTACGCTTTTACAGCTTTGAAACTGAATCTTCCGCCGTATATTTTCAGCTTCTCACTCGTGATAAATTAAATCTGACTCCTACTGTCTGTGCTCAGTTCAGTTTTTAACTGTAGTGTCTGTTCTCTAACTGAATTAAATCATTTTTATTACTATAAAACAATCAAAACGATATTGATACATATGACTGTTTATGAGTTCATACAGCTATATCTATAATGAAAAAACATTTACAAATCTTGAAGTCACATCCGGGAGAAAAGTCAGTAAATTCAAGTAAATTCACAGGCTTTGTTTATCCCATGTGAATGTGCCACGCAAAACTCAGATGTGGGAGTAATTTCTAAATCACAGAGGTCTCTAGATAATACTAATCCATTGTGAATAGTGCTATTTTCTCCAAACATTTGACCAGTTAATACAATTAGCTAACTGCAGCAAGGGCCAACACAAGACTAAACTTCTCTAATCTTTCAAAATACTTCTCTAATGTTTCAAAACTTAGCATCCCTGAATATAGCACGTTCTTCTACTTATATGAATTGCTTCAAGGAGAAGAAAACTCTTTGTTCTAAGCTAAAGGATAGCACAAGACAAATATTAAAAAAATGAAACCATCAATTTTCCAGGTTTTTCCAGGACATGTGGGAACCCTGAAAAAAAAACACAACTAAAAATGACTTAGTTTGACTTTGACTTACAGTGCAACTTTGGAGGTTTTGATGACTGCTGATAGTCTAATGAGACACTCGTCTGATTTCTTGAATCTCTGAAGCTCAAACTCCTCCAGCTCTTCCTCTGATGTCAACAACACGAAGACCAAAGCAGACCACTGGGCAGGTGAAAGGTCAGCAGATGAGAGACTTCCTTTGCTAAGGTGGGTCTGAATCTCTTTCACCAGAGTTTGATCATTCAGTTCATTCAGACAGTAGAACAGATTGATGGATCTCTCTGGAGACAGATTAGCTTCAAGTTTCTGCTTGATGTAATGAACAATTTCCTTCTTGCTCTGGTCATTTTCATCTTGCTGTGTCAACAGACCTTGTAAGAGTCGCCGATTGGACTGGAGCGACAGACCGAGGAGGAAGCGAAGGAAAAGATCCAGGTGTCCAGTTTCACTCTCGAGTGCCTTGTCCACCGCAGCCTTGAGAAAATCAATCATGGCTTCATTTTTGTTTTCCTGTTCTGTAGACTCTTGATCAAATGCAGTTTTCTTGTTGATGTATGGAATAATATATGCATAAAGGGTCTTGAGCAAATCAATCATGGCTTCATTTTTGTTTTCCTGTTCTGTAGACTCTTGAACAAACACACTTTTCTCTTTGACGTCGAGAAACAAATGTGCATAAATGGCTGCAATAAACTCTTGAATGCTCAAGTGAACAAAGCAGTACATGGTGCCAAGAACGATCCCTGTTTCCTCCTTAAAGATCTGGGTACACATGCCTGAATACACTGATGCCTTATAGACGTCAATACCACAGGCTTCCAGGTCTGATTCGTAGAAGATCAGGTTGTTTCTTTCCAGCTCTTGAAATGCCAGTTTCCCCATTGAAAGGATGGCGTCTTTATCCCAGGACACATCTGGTGTGCATTCTCCATCATATTTTCGACGGCTCTGCTGGATCTGAAAGCGGAGAAAGTGTGTGTACATTTGTGTCAGAGTCCTGGGAGTGTCGTCAGTATTTGATTCCTGAAGTGTTTCAGAGATCTCATCAGACGGATTATTTTTCAGATCATTATTTCTTTTCTCCTCCAGAATCTTTTGGAGAACAGTGGCTGAAATCCAGCAGAAGACTGGGATGTGGCACATGATAAAGAGACTCTTTGATTGTTTAACATGATCAATGATTTCATTGGCTATTTTCTCATCAGTGAATCTTTTTCTGAAGTACTCCTCCTTTTGTTCATCAATGAATCCTCGTATCTCTGCCACCCGGTCAACACACTCAGGAGGAATCTTACTGGCAGCGGCTGGTCTGGTGGTGATCCAGATGAGAGCAGAAGGAAGCAGATTTCCCTTGATGAGGTTCGTCAGGAGAACATCCAGAGAGGCTGGGGACGATACGTCACACAACGTCTCATTACAGTCAAACTTCAGAGGAAGACGACATTCATCCAATCCATCAAGGATGAACAGGACTTTAAAATCATTCTTTCTTGTAAGGTTTAGTCCTTTTGTCTCTGGGAAAAACTGAGTTAGAAGGTCCATCAAACTTTGTTTTTCATTTTCCTTTAAGTTCATCTCTCTGAATGGAAGAGGAAATATGAATCTGATATCTTGATTTTCTTTTCCATCCGCCCAATCCAGAACAAACTTTTGCACAGAGACGGATTTTCCAATGCCAGCGACTCCTTTTGTCAGTACAGTTCTGATCTCCTTGTCTTGTTCAGATGCTTTGAACAAGTTTGTGCATTCAACTGGAATCTCTTGTGATTCATGACGCCTGGAAGCAACTTCAATCTGCCTGACCTCATGTTCAGTATTGACCGGTTCACTGCCACCCTGAGTGATATAGAGATCTGTGTAGATGTTATTCAGAAGTGTGGAGTCGCCTTGCTTCGCAATTCCTTCAAACACACTTTGATACTTCTTCTTTAGGCCACACTTTAGCTGATGAATGAAGAACAGCTCTTCTAAACACAGGAACAGAAAAAAAGATAGTTTTAGTCTTGATTTTCTCTCCTCCATTTATAAGTGTCAATCTGACAGATGTCGATGAGTCTCTTACCTTCTAGAGCATCAGCAGCTGTATTTTCCTTCATCTCTCTCAGGTAGTGTAGTGTGAGATCAAGAGCTGCTTCTTTGATACTGCATCTGTTCTCATTAAAGTCCTTCACCAAGGATTCTGTGTTCTCTTTCTGCAATATCTTCTTAAACTTTCCCAGCTCATTCTTCAGAAACTTGATTATTTTGCTCTCAAGATCCTACAAAGAAAGAAAAAAGACAGAAAAACTATTTAAACCAAACTGTACATCCACATTTCCTGAAAACCATTTATCCAATCATTTAAAATATCAGTTAAAAAGACAAACATGAAAATGGTGTAATTTTTGACAAATATAATGCTTTTTTAAATATAGTATTACCTTTAATAAATATAATTAATATATGATTACTTTTTATTGCATTCTTTAAAAGTTAAAAATAAATTGTCAAGATGAATTAGAAATTAAACTTCTGTGTTTTATTACATTTTTATAAATATAAAACACTTATGAAAATGTGTTTTCGTACCTGGAAGATCCACTGGAGATTGTCTGTGAAATTCCTGCCGTTCCTGTGAGTGTGTACGCTTGAGTCTAATGTCTCATATTGAAGCCTGTTAACAAATAAATAAAATAAAATACTGAATGTTCAGACAAAATATTACAGAAATCTCTTGTAAACAATTTTTAGCAAAAAGAAGCAAAAGCTGATTAGCTGTAACTAGCATGTTAGCTATAACATTAGCTGCTATAATAATTATTCATTTATAAAGTTTCCAAAACAGTCCACATGTGACCAAAAATAAGAAACACATGAAATACCTTTTGGCAGATGATGGTGTTCCCTCACTGAAGTCCGGCATGCCACCTTTTGACCAGTCACTCTTCACAGACACAGAGCTGGACACACCTGAGCCTGATCTTACACTAATGACACAAAGAACAGAGAAGAGGAAAACACTTTACAGGACATACTTTAGTCTCAATCTTATCAGCTCTTTATGTTTGTAAGTTATTAACTGTGACACTGTCTATAAAGCCCTCTTTACCATGTAGATTTTATTTGTTGAAGAAGGTATTAGTTGTGTTTTTAAGTCAAGTCATCATTATATATATATTTAAATGGTTTAGTATTTGCAAACATAAAACAATGCTTGTTAAGGTTTTGTTCTTCACAAAGAAAAGACAAACCCCTGAAAGGTAATTAGTGTTAATAATGATTGTGTGAAAGAGTCTTACCTCTGTTCCTCTGAGAGACTCATCTTAGAGAGAGAGCGCTTTCCTCGCTCCTCTGCCATACTGCAGCTAAACGGCCACTGAACACAGATCAGCTCTGGTTTCTGAACACAATCATTCAGTTTGAGCTACAGATGACCATATGTCACTGAGATCAATAGCACGGCAGTTCAGGAAATAATCAAGAATGTGAAGTGAAAAAGAGCATTATATAAAATCAAGTGAGTTATAAAAAAATATACTGACATGTGGAATAATCAAATGATCTTATGGCAGATAATTTAATGTGTTTTGTCCATGTAATGTAATGCCCATCCCTAGTGAGCACTATATTACATTTAATAAAAGCAGATGTAGGCAATGTTCGTCTTTGATAAATAAATAAATAAATAAATAAATAAATAAATAAATAAATAAATAAATAAATAAATAAATAAATAAAGTGAGTGAGTGATAGAATAAGTGAGCACTAAATGCTGGGTTTGATCCCGTCTATAGACTGGTACTTTAGAAGTCACAAAAACAACATCATCCTAAAATGGACGACGACATCCGCGGCCTTCAAATCATTTCAGTAACTTTAGGCCTAATTTCTGACAGTCTGTTTGGAGTAGACTATAAAACACTCCCAGAATAAGAACAGGCCTTTTGTAACATTAAATCACGTTTACATTTACAATATGATACTTCTGTTTTATTCCCCAAATAACTGTAATCAGAAAAGTAAAAACTTACAGCATTGCGCAGTAAGAAGAGAGTTTAGAAGTATTTGAAGCATGATTTTCCCCTTCCTGTTCGTGTGTTGCTTGTGTTGTTCAATCCCAGAGTAAAGTCCAGTCTCTGGTAAAGCTTTCCGTGTCGTTCATCTGCTGTATGTTTGACTCTGGAAGCGATTATCAGCTGTTACTGCTCATTCTGACGGGCTCATTCGCCATACGGAGCTCTTTCTGCTTTTGTATTTAACACTATCACTTTCACTTTCGTCTTCTTTGTGGGTTTTGCCTCTTGGTTGTGAAGCAGCTAAACAGGGGCGCGTCTCAATCATCTCACTAGTCCACTAGTCAGGGCACTGATTAGGACATAAGTCAATGGGCTGACTCCCTGATCAGTGCCCTGACTAGTGGACTAGTGAGATGATTGAGACGCGCTCAGGTTCATACATAGACAGTAAAGGAAATGGACAGAGATCCCATAGACGTCAACGGCAGAAAAATGAGGTCAACCTAGAGGCACTTGGCTTGTTTGAGATGCGCCTGAAATAAAGGCGAGACTAGGCGGCTGCAGTGAGGAGGAGTGAAAAAAGAGCAGGCAAGCTGGACAGTTCTCTCTTCTCGTAGTGGATCAGACACCTGCGAGATCAGGGGTGTGTGTGTGTGTGTGTGTGTGTGTGTGTGTGTGTGTGTGTGTGTGTGTGTGTGTGTGTGTGTGTGTGTGTGTGATTACAGTTCTCTCTTCTCGTAGTGGATCAGACACCTGCGAGATTGTGTGTGTGTGTGTGTGTGTGTGTGTGTGTGTGTGTGTGTGTGTGATTACAGTTCTCTCTTCTCGTAGTAGATCAGACACCTGCGAGATCATGTGTGTGTGTGTGTGTGTGTGTGTGTGTGTGTGTGTGTGTGAGATTACAGTTCTCTCTTCTCGTAGTGGATCAGACACCTGCGAGATCAGGGGTGTGTGTGTGTGTGTGTGTGTGTGTGTGTGTGTGTGTGTGTGTGTGTGTGTGTGTGTGTGTGTGTGTGTGTGTGTGTGTGATTACAGTTTTCTCTTCTCGTAGTGGATCAGACACCTGCGAGATCGTGTGTGTGTGTGTGTGTGTGTGTGTGTGTGTGTGTGTGAGATTACAGTTCTCTGTTCTCGTAGTGGATCAGACACCGGCGAGATCAGTTGCGGATATCGCGGGATTCACACTCGTGCGTCTGTTGCTGATAAACTGGATGTAATTTAAGTTCTGTTGCTTTTATATGAAAATAAATATTATGAACAAGACACCCAAAGCTTTTGTTATTTAGTTCCATTCGAAAGACTTGTTTATCAAGCATTTTTATTTTAATTGCATACATGTTTTTATATATTTTTATTAAATATGACAACAATCACATAACCCACAGAGAGATCGCACTGTCCGAGAGTTTGGGAATATCCACATCATTTATACACATTAAATCATGATATCAGAGTTTCCCAGCTGGCACCATGACATCAATTTGACATAAACAAATAGTCAAGATTTTGACTACCATGTATGACATGCATGAAATGCATAATTTCATTATATTTTTGTAATTATTTTCTTGTGGTTGTAAAGAGGCTCAACAAAGGTATCAATCTGACATGTTTTTTATGGTCCCTAGAGCTCAGGTCAATATCATTGACATTAAATCAATGTTGATTTGATGTCAGGAAATAAGACATCAGATCGATGTGAAATTTATGTCAAAACAATGTCTGTTCACTGTCTGAAAATGTATATTTATTACTCGTTGTAAATCAATGTGACTCATTTTCAACATAGATTCAGAAAGATCTAGCCTGAATGTTTTTGAATGTCATAGGCCTAGGTATTTTTTATTTTTTTATTATGTGTGTGTTTCTATTTATTTAAATCCTAGCAAGTTTAGATTTAGTTCACGTTTTAAAATGACAGCATACATTATAATTGCCTATAGCCTACTATAATGCAGGACTGTAATCACCATAAACATAAAAAATAAAAAAATAAAAAAATGAAGGCAGATTAGAGCCTGGAACTTTCCACATGGTTTGAAAAGATTCTACCACCAAACCACCAGGGGATTTAAATGATGATAGCGGATCTATGTACCATATTTATTCACTAAGAGAAGAATCTCGAAACGAACAATATGTTTGATTCAAATGTATGCAAATATTATTTGCGAATTGTCACAAAATTATTATTTCCCATCTAGAATAAGGGTCTGTTTTCAGTATCGGAGCTTTTTATTACTCAAGCCAGTCATGACGTAAATCTGCACAGTTATGATATGGTAATCCGGCCCCTGCATAGCTCTCTCACACTAACGTAACAGCTTGATTTAATTCACCTGTCGCTAAGCCCGGCCCCCCATTTTTACCACGAGAAACTGGAGCTGTGTTCGAAATCGCCCCCTATCCCCTCATTCACTATTCCCTACATTAGTCCTCTAATATAGTCCACTTGAGGGAGTGAAGGAAAACGAGTGAGTGAATTCGGACCCTGACTGAGCCGGAAGGGCTGCCCCTTTTGCAGTTTCTGCTTGCTGTTTATTTGAAACGTACCAAACTGGCAGCTCCAGTAATAATGAAAAGATTTATCTTGCACTCTGCCGTGGAAACTAGCAGGTATAAACCATAATCAAACAATTTACTAATCAATTAAAAATGAATTTATACCTGTGCGGTAGTCCACTGGGCCAGTGCAGTTTGGAAGATGGATGGATGATTTATTCAGCTGTGAGCGCCATCTCCTGGCAGATATATCCACCTATACCCTTGCAAATGGCATTAATTGAGGGAACAGCCATTTGTAGTGGTGGCCGAAACCATACGTTATCGAGTGCACTCATTCAATCCCAAAATGCACCGCTATAACGAGTTTGCAACCATTGTACGCTCACTCGACTCCTAAAGAATACCCACAATGCACTGAGATCGCGCCACACGTCGAATGAATTCCCGCGTCTCGCCAGCAGATGGCATCCACAGCCCACAAGTATAGGTCTCTGCGAAACAAAAGGGGGCGTGTCTCCATTTGTGGGCGTTTTCAGAACGTGATGGGTGTTTTTTGTCCATCCAATCAAAAAAGTATGGAAGCCCTGAAATCCCATACATCGTATTTATTTATTTATTTCTCGCGAAGTCGCGATAACTATTGCCTATGGCTGAATCTGAAATCGCATTCACTATTCCCTACTTACAGTTTAATTGAAGTAGTGAATGAAAACTAGTGAGCAAATTCGGACAGCCGTTGAGTGTAGGCTGTATCAGTGCTGTACACTCATTCTCGCGGTCGGTGCTGTTCATTCGAATATTGCCCTATTTAAGGGTATAGGGGGCGATTTCGGATTCAGCCTATTTGTAGACCTACACAATCATTTTGTACGTTTTTATTAATGAATTTTTAGCCTTAAGGAAATCTGTGATAGGTGATGATTCTAGCCCAGTCCAACCTCACATCAGTAGGGTTAACTGATTAAAGTCAGTAATGAGAACTACATTTCAGAATTGATGTAACTAAGAATAAGCACCGATTAGCACAGACAAGGCTACAAACAATATCATTCAAAATTACAAACATGATCAAAAGATCATCAGTATCTCATAAACTCTTTTGCATTCATGCCATAATCTCCAGTAGCCTACAATACAGCTGTTGTGCTTCAAAATATGTAAATGGCACAGAACATATAAAAATATGGCACATGCACACAGTATTTTATTTATATTAGGCAAATATGTGACAATCTTGTGTAAACCTTTTTAAAGCTATTCATGTGTCATAACTTCACTAACAGATCAGCATCATTCATTTCCATTACCTTTCACAGATCAATTAAGGATCCCATTTGAAATGGGTGCATTACTTATTTTTAGTTAACTTTATTATTGTAAGTGTATTAGTTTTTGTATATAACAACATGACAAATACAGAAGCACATTGCATCTTATTGTACTTTTACAGAATGAGTTTGCACTAATGTGTTTCATTTTAAACTGCATATCTGTACTACTGCACATTCACAAGAACCATAGCTCCAATTACTTTTTGTTTTATTTTGAATATTACTGTGTAATACCATGTTTTTTTATTGTGTAATCCTATATATATCTTCACTTTGTTTGTACTGTACTCCTGTACTGGAAGCCCATCACCAAATTCCTTGTGTGTGTAAACACACTTGCCAATAAAGCTCTTTCTGATTCTGAATATTTAAGTGACTCTCTAAAATGCATAAATATAACATGTTAAACTAAAAAGATGACAACTTAGAAAACTTTAAACATTAACATCACTTTATTAATTACATGGCCACGACACTATAACAAAAAAAATACTATTTAAAGTGCAATATTCTCCAAAAAAAGAGTAATAAAAACAGACATTAAAAAGAGGATCTAATTTTAAATATTACACGTTCCAGGAGCCTCATAAAAGCAATCACTACCACAATATCCCTCAAAGTCATCTGAGGATAAAACCCCTGTTGCACGCCTCTTTGTCCTCTTCTTCTGTAGCCTGCTCCATGATCCTCGTACAGAGCATCACACTGGAGGCATCTGGATATTGTTTAGGGAATTCTGTACAGGGTTCTGAAGCTCCAGTTCACCACACCTGATAAGTGTGTATATAAAAAAAGACAACCACATTCGCAGGCAAAAATGCAACAATGTAGTGACAAATATTATACAATCATGTTTATTTACTGTACCATCATTATACCGTCATGTACCCAACAATGACATCATGAAAGATGGAAGCACAAAAAAAAAAACACTAATAAAACCTACTGTCCAACCACCGAAAGTGAGCTGTTGAAGCACCTGCATGTGTGGGCTAGGGTGCGGACTGCATCATCACCATCCTGAACGCCATGTAGCCCACAAAATTCTTGATGCGAAAGACTTTGGAGGCTACATTATTTACCAGCCTCGGGCCTGGATCCGCTCCCTCCTGGTGGCCTCGGAATTCTTCAATCAATACATCTGCAGAAAAACAAACAAGAACAACAGGGTTAGTCAGAACAACAGGTTCAGTTAGAACAACAGGGTCAGTCAGAACAACAGGGTCAGTTAGAACAACAGGGTCAATTAGAACAACAGGGTCAGTTAAAACAACAGGGTCAGTCAGAACAACAGGGTCAGTTAGAACAACCGGGTCAGTTAGAACAACCGGGTCAGTTAGAACAACAGCCACAGAGACACAGTGAGAAAGAGAGGGCAAGAGGTACTCACTCAGAGCTGGCACGTAATCTGGGAAAGAGTAGGCGACGGAGGAGCAGGAGGTGGAGGGCGATGCGGTCGCCGGCGCCACAGCCGTCGCCACAGTAGCAGCGGAAGAAGTAGCCCCTGGCTCCGGCTCCAGCTCCAGCTCGGGGTCCTGGAAGGGTTCCTGTAACGGCTGGGCCAGGGGCTCGTTGTCGTCCTCGTCCTCCTCCGCCGCCACAGCAGCTGCTCCTATCCCTGGCTAGCGGCAGGAGGCGAGGAGCTTGCCAGCCACCCGTGAGAGATGGCTGGATGGGGGGCCCAGGCACCTCCTCTTGAGCAGGCGGAAGCGCCGAGACAGTTTGCAAAGCGAATCCGTCAAGATCTCCACCTGCTTCCGGAGGTCTTCCTGGGCCGCCCGGTCCTTCTGGCATCGGGGGTCATCGCAGAGGGTGGCCGTCGACTGCTGCTGCTCCTCCTCGTCTCCCAGCGCACAGGCGGGGTCGTCCCCGATGTCCCTGGCCTCGTTTAGGTCAAGCATGGAGGACATTGGAACTGCCGGGTCACTGGTCTGCAGCTTGGCCAGGTCAGCGAGGACCTTTTTTCTCTTGAGGGAGTCCATGGCCTGGCTACGGGCCCGAGCCGTCAGTTCCGTGTGGGCCTTGAGGTGCCGGTCCATCCGGGCGGTCGCCTTTCTGCAGCCCAGCACGGGGCAGGTGCCTTTGCGAACATCAACCCTGCCGGATGGGATGGAGAGGAGAAGTTTCCTCTCCTCATTGTTTCGGATGCCATGACTCACTCGAAGGTGCTGGCTGAGCTGGCTGTACCCTCTGTAACAAATGGGGCAGTCGACAACCATTTTTCAAACGGAAAAACAAAAGTGCGGAACGCGCCAGGAACCGTGAGGTGCAAAGTGTGTGGGTGTATGTGTGAGAGCGATGACAGTGTGGTGCGACTTCGGCTCTCGGGGGGGCCCCGACACGGAAATCTCTACGGTGGTGTGATTTCTTTTTACAATAAGGGGGGAGGGGGGGGGGTACCTTTCCAGCTAGAAAAGGTATCTTCCCTTTTGTCCAAAAGTCCCTTATGTATTATTGGGATTATCTCAGAAGGAGAGCCGAGTTTGAGCTCCAAACTCCGGGCACTGGGAGGTCTCTGGGGGCCCCTTCTAACCCCACCGTCCCCAGCCGTCATTTCTCTGAAACCAAACCGAGTTGGAGCTCCAAATTGAGCTCCAGAATGCCTAGGGGCCCTTCCAACCCCACCATCCCCAGCTCCCGGGACCACTGCGTTCACGAGAAATAAGGCCAAGAATCCACATTTTTAACCGCCCATTACTCCCGAACCACGGGGCCCGGCAACTCGGGGAGAACTCGTTCGGCACGGGGAGGGCGGAAGCTTTTCAACAAGACCCCGCACGAGCGTCGGAGCCGCTGCGTTCCCGAACGGGAGCCTAAAACACAAAGACGTACAGATTTCCAATTACGTAATGGCAGAGTAATAACTGACTCCAGGTCTCAGTGTTTATGGGTGATATTTCACATTTAATATACATTTTATGGATGAAAACACCTCTACTGATCAGGGCACACTCAAACAAACAAACTCATCTAACTTTCAGGTGATTTGAGTGCTTAATTGGCATAGAAAAGGCAGTCCCGTTGACCCGTTATTTGGGGCCACAGCATAAATTTGAAAATGGAAGTTTTTATGTTCAGCTATGCAAGTCTCCAGGGCCCCCAAACCAACGCTCCTCTCTACGCCACAGCACCGCGTATCGGAAGGGTGTACTTCACCATATGTGATAATATTCTTTCATTCAGTGTGTGGCATTCTGCATCATCAAAAAGCAATTTAGCCAATTTATGGCAACTCGACTACGCCACCCCAGAAATTGGCCGGGGACCCGCAGGTACATAAAATACCAAAAGCACACAGATCCGTAGTGGCTGAGACAGATATCAGACAAATGAAATGTTTTACACAATTTATTTAATATACATTCAAGAATGATACAGGACCAGTCTCTTTAATATAACATTTTCTAAAAAGAGTACAATTACTCATAAAACTTCTTATACATATATATCCCTGCAATATTACTTTACCACTTCAGAACTGGGGGTTTCGTCTTGCCTATCGGATAAACACAGCAATCTCTCGTGCTCTCATAACACAGCACCAAAACACCCGTTGTGAACACTGCAGGCCGACAGCCGAACCACCACCACCACACACAAAGGACACGGCTAATACTGGTACCCCAATTCTGAAGGGAAAGAAAACAGGATGAGAAACATACACACGTTATGAGTCGAACAAACAAACACTTGTCACATGGTATCAGAAGGACCAATGTCACAAATGGTGACTGTCCTAACCAATGCTCTTTGACTGCGAGATCACAATGTCATTCAATAAAATCACATTGGAAGTCATACATCAAACAAACAAACAAATAAAACAAAGGAAACAATTTCAGAGAAAATAACAAAACAACATGTACAAACACAAAATAGTGACAAACATACAGCTTTCGTCACCATTTACCCCCTTTGAATCCTCAGGGCGCTAAAGTTCAAACCTCCCGAATCTCAATGCGCCACCGGCGGCCTAGAACGCTCTATTGTTCTGGTCGTCGAGGTATAATGATATGAATTAGTGTTACCTGTAAAGTCACAGCAAATACATTGTCTGGTGTATAACAGTATAGCAGAAAAACAGTCGAGGAAATCAGCACGAAGAGCGAACAAGACAATCCAAATAGTCCAAAGGAACACGTTTCAGTTCAAGCATTCATTAGCACGTAAGTTAGAGATGATATAAGTCGTGTTTCAGGAAGAAACATTACGATGTCTACGGCGCCCACAAAGCCTGCTGCAACACTGCCTGGCCCCCGTGTCACTAATAAAACATAAGACATGTATTAAAAATATAAATTACTGCCCCATTAGCCCGAGCATGAAAATACATATACCATACCTGCAGACAATGACTCACATCACCCCGCGCACTCAACGGCGTGCAAACTGCACTGTTTTGCAGAGATAAAACCGCTCGATGCGTCCAACACACTCCTCCGCCATACTGTGAAATATATGGGCGTCAAATTACCCCTTCAAACATATTCCAAACTACCGCTGCCACCAGTAGCTCTTACCTCCAGGATGTAAACACGGCGCACTAGAAATGACGTCAACACCGAGACCCCAAGTGACACGCCTTAGATGTCAGACTCACTCCTCTTTATACAAGTGGAATGTACCACGTCGCTCTTAATAACGCAATGGAATGTACCATCTCGCCCTCACTAGCAATAATAATTGATCACATCACCACAAGTGCATCAGACAATTGCTTTGCAGCCAAAAAAAAGACATGACAGTAATGAACTTTTCAACATTTTATTTCAAACAAGAACACATTTACAGAACACAGGGAACAAATCAAAATAACTTTGGTGGCTCCCTCTGCCGCTTGGCTAGAATCCGGAGGGTCTGCGTTTTCAGCAGCGATATCAAGACTAACGGATAAGTCTTTCTGTGAGTCAGGGAGTCACCCCCTCCGCTTTTTGGGGGTGCTAGGTCGCTGCTCCATCTCCTGCTCCTGCTAGGTCTCCTCCTCTGGCTCCGGGCCCGGCTCCTAACCGGCCATCGGCACCAACACGTGTGAAATTGACAAAGGGGCGAGGTAAAGATCGACCAATCGGCTGACGGTACATCAAATCAAACTTGGTGCGAAATTCCGTGGAATCCAACTTCACACGTACTAGCTCCTGCCAGGCCTCCAACACCGCCTCCTGCACCGCCTCCTGCTCCGGCTCCTGCTCCGGATCCGGCACCAGCTCCTGTATCGCCTCCAGCACCGCCTCCTGCCCTGCCTCTAGTTGCATGTATTCAAACGGAAAAACAAAAGTGTGAAACGCATCAGGGACAGTGAGGTGCAAGATTGTGTGTGTGTGTGTGTGTGTGTGTGTGTGTGTGTGTGTTTGTGTGTGTGTGTGTGTGTGTGTGTGTGTGTGTGTGTGTGTGTGTGTGTGTGAGAGTGATGTGAGTCTGGTGCGCGCAAAAACAGCTGTGTGAAATGCAAGTGAATGACAAAGAGTGTCGGGGTAGGGGTCTTTTATAGCCTGCGGATTCCAACGTCACATTAAACACTTGTGAAATTGAAAATGGGGCGAGAAAAAGGTCGGCCAATCGGCTGACGGCACATCAGATCAAACTTGGTGTGAAATTCCGTGGAATCCAACGTCACGTGAAACACGTGTAAAATTGAAAATGGGGCGAGAAAAAAGTCGACCAATCGGCTGACGGCACATCAGATCAAACTTGGTGTGAAATTCCGTGGAATCCAACTTCACGTTAAACACGTGTGATATTGAAAAAGGGGCGAGGTAAAGGTCGACCAATCGGCTGACGGCACATCAGATCAAATTGTTGTGAAATTCCATGGAATCCAACTTCACGTTAAACACGTGTGAAATTAAAAAAGGGGCGAGGTAAATGTCGACCAATCGGCTGATGGCACATCAGATCAAACTTGGTGTGAAATTCCGTGGAATCCAACTTCACGTTAAACACGTGTGAAATTGACAAAGGGGCGAGGTAAAGATCGACCAATCGGCTGATGGCACATCAGATCAAACTTGGTGTGAAATTCCGTGGAATTCAACTTCACGTTAAACACATGTGAAATTGACAAAGGGGCGAGGTAAAGATCGACCAATCGGCTGACGGCACATCAGATCAAACTTGGTGTGAAATTCCGTGGAATTCAACTTCACGTTAAACACGTGTTAAATTGAAAAAGGGGCGAGGTAAAGGTCGACCAATCGGCTGACGGCACATCAGATCAAACTTGGTGGAAAGGATATTTTCCTTTTCTGTTGATCTTCTCGAAACTCTGGATTCCGATAGGGGCCGCTGAGACGTAGATAGGAACGCAAGCCTGGTGGCCCTAGGGCCTTCTGGGGCCAAACAGGAGTTGAAAACACAAAGACGTATAGATTCCCAATTACGTAATGGCCGACAGATAACTGACTCCAGGTCTCGGTGTTTATGGGTGATATTTCACATTTAATATACATGTTATGGATGAAAAGACCCCTACTGATCAGGGCACACTCAAACAAACACACTCATCTAACTTTCAGGTGATTTGAGTGCTTAATTGGCATAGAAAAGGCAGTCCAATTATTTGGGAACACAGCATAAATTTGAAAATGGAAGCTTTTATGTTCACAGCTCCCGTTCAGCTATGAAAGAGTCCAGGGCCCCCAAACCAACGCTCCTCTCTACGCCACAGCACCGCCTATCGGAAGGGTGTACTTCACCATATGTGATTCTTTTATTCAGTGCATCAGACACTTGCTTTGCAGCCAAAAAAAGACATGACAGTAATGAACTTTTCAACATTTTATTTCAAACATGCTCCTGCTCCTGCTAGGCCTCCTCCTCTGGCTCCGGGCCCGGCTCCTAACCGGCCATCGGCACCAGATCCTGTATCGCCTCCAGCACTGCCTCCTGCCATTCCTCCCATGCCTGCCTGGCCTCCAGCACCTCCTCTGCCTCCGGCACCAGCTCCTGCCAGGCATCCAGCACCGCCTCCTGCTCCGGCGCCAGCTGCTGTATCACCTTCTGCACCGCTTCCTGCCATTCCTTCCATGCCTGCCTGGCCTCCACCACCTCCTCCTGCACCGCCTCCGGCACCGGTACCAGCTCCTGCCAGGCCTCCAACACCGCCTCCTGCACCGCCTCCTGCTCCGGCTCCTGCTCTGGATCCGGCACCAGCTCCTGTATCGCCTCCAGCACCGCCTCCTGCCCTGCCTCCTGCCCTGCCTCTAGTTGCATGTATTTAAACGGAAAAACAAAAGTGCGAAACGCATCAGGAACCGTGAGGTGCAAGATTGTGTGTGTGTGTGTGTATGTGTGTGTGAGAGTGATGTGAGTCTGGTGCGCGCAAAAACAGCTGTTTGAAATGCAAGTGAATGACAAAGAGTGTCGGGGTAGTGGTCTTTTATAGCCTGCGGATTCCAACGTCACATTAAACACTTGTGATATTGAAAAAGGGGCGAGGTAAAGGTCGACCAATCGGCTGACGGCACATCAGATCAAACTTGGTGTGAAATTCTGTGGAATCCAACTTCACGTTAAACACGTGTGATATTGAAAAAGGGGCGAGGTAAAGGTCGACCAATCGGCTGACGACACATCAGATCAAACTTGGTGTGATATTCCGTGGAATCCAACTTCACATTAAACACGTGTGAAATTGCAAAAGGGGCGAGGTAAAGGTCGACTAGTCGGCTGACGGCACATCAGATCAAACTTGGTGTGAAATTCCGTGGAATCCAACTTCAGGTTAAACACGTGTGATATTGAAAAAGGGGCGAGGTAAAGGTCGACCAATCGGCTGACGGCACATCAGATCAAACTTGTTGTGAAATTCCGTGGAATCCAACTTCACGTTAAACACGTGTGAAATTGAAAAAGGGGCGAGGTAAAGGTCGACCAATCGGATGACGGCATATCAGATCAAACTTGGTGTGAAATTCCGTGGAATCCAACTTCACGTTAAACACGTGTGAAATTGAAAAAGGGGTGAGGTAAACGTCGACTAATCGGCTGACGGCAGATCAGATCAAACTTGTTGTGAAATTCCGTGGAATCCAACTTCATGTTAAACACGTGTGAAATTGAAAAAGGGGTGAGGTAAAGGTCGACCAATCGGCTGACGGCAGATCAGATCAAACTTGGTGTGAAATTCCGTGGAATCCAACTTCATGTTAAACACGTGTGAAATTGAAAAAGGGGTGAGGTAAACGTCGACTAATCGGCTGACGGCAGATCAGATCAAACTTGGTGTGAAATTCCGTGGAATCCAACTTCACGTTAAACACGTGTGTTATTGAAAAAGGGGCGAGGTAAAGGTCGACCAATCGGCTGACGGCACATCAGATCAAACTTGGTGTGAAATTCCGTGGAATCCAACTTCACGTTAAACACGTGTGAAATTGAAAAAGGGGCGAGGTAAAGGTCGACTAATCGGCTGACGGCACATCAGATCAAACTTGGTGTAAAGGATATTTTTCTTTTCTTTTGATCTTCTCGAAACTCTGGATTCCGATAGGGGCCGCTGAGACGTAGATAGGAACGCAAGCCTGGTGGCCCTAGGGCCTTCTGGGGCCAAACAGGAGTTGAAAACACAAAGACGTACAGATTCCCAATTACCTAATGGCCGACAAATAACTGACTCCAGGTCTCAGTGTTTATGGGTGATATTTCACATTTAATATACATTTTATGGATGAAAACACCTCTACTGATCAGGGCACACTCAAACAAACACACTCATCTAACTTTCAGGTGATTTGAGTGCTTAATTGGCATAGAAAAGGCAGTCCCGTTATTTGGGGCCACAGCATAAATTTGAAAATGGAAGTTTTTATGTTCACGGCTCCCGTTCAGCTATGAAAGGCTCCAGGGCCCCCAAACCAACGCTCCTCTCTACGCCACAGCACCGCCTATCGGAAGGGTGTACTTCACCATATGTGATAATATTCTTTTATTCAGTGCATCAGACACTTGCTTTGCAGCCAAAAAAAGACATGACAGTATTGAACTTTTCAACATTTTATTTCAAACATGCTCCTGCTCCTGCTCTTGCTAGGCCTCCTCCTCTGGCTCCGGGCCCGGCTCCTAACCGGCCATCGGCACCAGCTCCTGTATCGCCTCCAGCACTGCCTCCTGCCATTCCTCCCATGCCTGCCTGGCCTCCAGCACCTCCTCCGCCTCCGGCACCAGCTCCTGCCAGGCATCCAGCACCGCCTCCTGCTCCGGCGCCAGCTGCTGTATCACCTTCTGCACTGCTTCCTGCCATTCCTCCCATAACTGCCTGGCCTCCACCACCTCCTCCTGCACCTCCTCCTGCACCGCCTCCTGCACCGCCTCCGGCTCCTGCTCCGGATCCGGCACCAGCTCCTGTATCGCCTCCAGCACCGCCTCCTGCCCTGCCTCTAGTTGCATGTATTCAAACAGAAAAACAAAAGTGTGAAACGCATCAGGGACAGTGAGGTGCAAGATTGTGTGTGTGTGTGTGTGTGTGTGTGTGTGTGTGTGTGTTTGTGTGTGTGTGTGTGTGTGTGTGTGTGTGTGTGTGTGTGTGTGTGTGTGTGAGAGTGATGTGAGTCTGGTGCGCGCAAAAACAGCTGTGTGAAATGCAAGTGAATGACAAAGAGTGTCGGGGTAGGGGTCTTTTATAGCCTGCGGATTCCAACGTCACATTAAACACTTGTGAAATTGAAAATGGGGCGAGAAAAAGGTCGGCCAATCGGCTGACGGCACATCAGATCAAACTTGGTGTGAAATTCCGTGGAATCCAACGTCACGTGAAACACGTGTAAAATTGAAAATGGGGCGAGAAAAAAGTCGACCAATCGGCTGACGGCACATCAGATCAAACTTGGTGTGAAATTCCGTGGAATCCAACTTCACGTTAAACACGTGTGATATTGAAAAAGGGGCGAGGTAAAGGTCGACCAATCGGCTGACGGCACATCAGATCAAATTGTTGTGAAATTCCATGGAATCCAACTTCACGTTAAACACGTGTGAAATTAAAAAAGGGGCGAGGTAAATGTCGACCAATCGGCTGATGGCACATCAGATCAAACTTGGTGTGAAATTCCGTGGAATCCAACTTCACGTTAAACACGTGTGAAATTGACAAAGGGGCGAGGTAAAGATCGACCAATCGGCTGATGGCACATCAGATCAAACTTGGTGTGAAATTCCGTGGAATTCAACTTCACGTTAAACACATGTGAAATTGACAAAGGGGCGAGGTAAAGATCGACCAATCGGCTGACGGCACATCAGATCAAACTTGGTGTGAAATTCCGTGGAATTCAACTTCACGTTAAACACGTGTTAAATTGAAAAAGGGGCGAGGTAAAGGTCGACCAATCGGCTGACGGCACATCAGATCAAACTTGGTGGAAAGGATATTTTCCTTTTCTGTTGATCTTCTCGAAACTCTGGATTCCGATAGGGGCCGCTGAGACGTAGATAGGAACGCAAGCCTGGTGGCCCTAGGGCCTTCTGGGGCCAAACAGGAGTTGAAAACACAAAGACGTATAGATTCCCAATTACGTAATGGCCGACAGATAACTGACTCCAGGTCTCGGTGTTTATGGGTGATATTTCACATTTAATATACATGTTATGGATGAAAAGACCCCTACTGATCAGGGCACACTCAAACAAACACACTCATCTAACTTTCAGGTGAAAAGGCAGTCCAATTATTTGGGAACACAGCATAAATTTGAAAATGGAAGCTTTTATGTTCACAGCTCCCGTTCAGCTATGAAAGAGTCCAGGGCCCCCAAACCAACGCTCCTCTCTACGCCACAGCACCGCCTATCGGAAGGGTGTACTTCACCATATGTGATTCTTTTATTCAGTGCATCAGACACTTGCTTTGCAGCCAAAAAAAGACATGACAGTAATGAACTTTTCAACATTTTATTTCAAACATGCTCCTGCTCCTGCTAGGCCTCCTCCTCTGGCTCCGGGCCCGGCTCCTAACCGGCCATCGGCACCAGATCCTGTATCGCCTCCAGCACTGCCTCCTGCCATTCCTCCCATGCCTGCCTGGCCTCCAGCACCTCCTCTGCCTCCGGCACCAGCTCCTGCCAGGCATCCAGCACCGCCTCCTGCTCCGGCGCCAGCTGCTGTATCACCTTCTGCACCGCTTCCTGCCATTCCTTCCATGCCTGCCTGGCCTCCATCAGGAACCGTGAGGTGCAAGATTGTGTGTGTGTGTGTGTGTGTGTGTGTGAGAGAGTGATGTGAGTCTGGTGGGCGTAAAAACAGCTGTGTGAAATGCAAGTGAATGACAAAGAGTGTCGTGGTAGGGGTCTTTTATAGCCTGCAGATTCCAACGTCACGTTAAACACTTGTGAAATTGAAAATGGGGCGAGAAAAAGGTCGACCAATCGGCTGACGGCACATCAGATCAAACTTGGTGTGAATTTCCGTGGAATCCAACTTCACGTTAAACACGTGTGATATTGAAAAAGGGGCGAGGTAAAGGTCGACCAATCGGCTGACGGCACATCAGATCAAACTTGGTGTAAAGGATATTTTTCTTTTCTTTTGATCTTCTCGAAACTCTGGATTCCGATAGGGGCCGCTGAGACGTAGATAGGAACGCAAGCCTGGTGGCCCTAGGGGCCAAACGGGAGTTGAAAACACAAAGACGTACAGATTCCCAATTACGTAATGGCAGACAAATAACTGACTCCAGTTCTCAGTGTTTATGGGTGATATTTCACATTTAATATACATTTTATGGATGAAAACACCTCTACTGATCAGGGCACACTCAAACAAACACACTCATCTAACTTTCAGGTGATTTGAGTGCTTAATTGGCATAGAAAAGGCAGTCCCGTTGACCCGTTATTTGGGGCCACAGCATAAATTTGAAAATGGAAGTTTTTATGTTCGGGGCTCCCGTTCAGCTATGGAAGGCTCCAGGGCCCCCAAACCAACGCTCCTCTCTACACCACAGCACCGCCTATCGGAAGGGTGTACTTCACCATATGTGATAATATTCTTTCATTCAGTGCATCAGACACTTGCTTTGCAGCCAAAAAAAGACATGACAGTAATGAACTTTTCAACGTTTTATTTCAAACAAGAACACATTTACAGAACACAGGGAACATATCAAAAGAACTTTGGTGGCTCCCTCTGCCGCTTGGCTAGAATCCAGAGGGTCTGCGTTTTCAGCAGCGATATCAAGACTAAAGGATAAGTCTTTCTGGGAGTCAGGGAGTCACCCCCTCTGCTTTTTGGGGGTGCTAGGTCGCTGCTCCATCTCCTGCTCCTGCTAGGCCTCCTCCTCTGGCTCCGGGCCCGGCTCCTAACCGGCCATCGGCACCAGCTCCTGTATCGCCCCCAGCACTGCCTCCTGCCATTCCTCCCATGCCTGCCTGGCCTCCAGCACCTCCTCCGCCTCCGGCAACAGCTCCTGCCAGGAAACACGTGTGAAATTGACAAAGGGGCGAGGTAAAGATCGACCAATCGGCTGACGGTACAACAAATCAAATTTGGTGCGAAATTCCGTGGAATCCAACATCACATTAAACACGTGTGATATTGAAAAGGGGCGAGGTAAAGGTTGACCAATCGGCTGACGGAACATCAGATCAAACTTGGTGTGAAATTCCATGGAATCCAACTTCACGTTAAACACGTGTGAAATTGACAAAGGGGCGAGGTAAAGGTCGACCAATCGGCTGACGGCACATCAGATCAAACTTGGTGTAAAGGATATTTTTCTTTTCTTTTGATCTTCTCGAAACTCTGGATTCCGATAGGGGCAGCTGAGACGTAGATAGGAATGCAAGCCTGGTGGCCCTAGGGCCTTCTGGGGCCAAACAGGAGTTGAAAACACAAAGACGTACAGATTCCCAATTACCTAATGGCCGACAAATAACTGACTCCAGGTCTCAGTGTTTATGGGTGATATTTCACATTTAATATACATGTTATGGATGAAAAGACCCCTACTGATCAGGGCACACTCAAACAAACACACTCATCTAACTTTCTGGTGATTTGAGTGCTTAATTGGCATAGAAAAGGCAGTCCAATTATTTGGGAACACAGCATAAATTTGAAAATGGAAGTTTTTATGTTCACAGCTCCCGTTCAGCTAGGAAAGAGTCCAGGGCCCCCAAACCAACGCTCCTCTCTACGCCACAGCACCGCCTATCGGAAGGGTGTACTTCACCATATGTGATTCTTTTATTCAGTGCATCAGACACTTGCTTTGCAGCCAAAAAAAGACATGACAGTAATGAACTTTTCAACATTTTATTTCAAACATGCTCCTGCTCCTGCTAGGCCTCCTCCTCTGGCTCCGGGCCCGGCTCCTAACCGGCCATCGGCACCAGCTCCTGTATCGCCTCCAGCACCGCCTCCTGCCCTGCCTCCTGCCCTGCCTCCTGCCCTGCCTCTAGTTGCATGTATTTAAACGGAAAAACAAAAGTGCGAAACGCATCATGAACCGTGAGGTGCAAGATTGTGTGTGTGTGTGTATGTGTGTGTGAGAGTGATGTGAGTCTGGTGCGCGCAAAAACAGCTGTGTGAAATGCAAGTGAATGACAAAGAGTGTCGGGGTAGTGGTCTTTTATAGCCTGCGGATTCCAACGTCACATTAAACACTTGTGATATTGAAAAAGGGGCGAGGTAAAGGTCGACCAATCGGCTGACGGCACATCAGATCAAACTTGGTGTGAAATTCTGTGGAATCCAACTTCACGTTAAACACGTGTGATATTGAAAAAGGGACGAGGTAAAGGTCGACCAAACGGCTGACGACACATCAGATCAAACTTGGTGTGATATTCCGTGGAATCCAACTTCACATTAAACACGTGTGAAATTGAAAAAGGGGCGAGGTAAAGGTCGACTAGTCGGCTGACGGCACATCAGATCAAACTTGGTGTGAAATTCTGTGGAATCCAACTTCACGTTAAACACGTGTGATATTGAAAAAGGGGCGAGGTAAAGGTCGACCAATCGGCTGACGGCACATCAGATCAAACTTGTTGTGAAATTCCGTGGAATCCAACTTCACGTTAAACACGTGTGATATTGAAAAAGGGGCGAGGTAAAGGTCGACCAATCGGCTGACGACACATTAGATCAAACTTGGTGTGATATTCCGTGGAATCCAACTTCACATTAAACACGTGTGAAATTGAAAAAGGGGCGAGGTAAAGGTCGACTAGTCGGCTGACGGCACATCAGATCAAACTTGGTGTGAAATTCTGTGGAATCCAACTTCACGTTAAACACGTGTGATATTGAAAAAGGGGCGAGGTAAAGGTCGACCAATCGGCTGACGGCACATCAGATCAAACTTGTTGTGAAATTCCGTGGAATCCAACTTCACGTTAAACACGTGTGAAATTGAAAAAGGGGCGAGGTAAAGATCGACCAATCGGCTGACGGCACATCAGATCAAACTTGGTGTGAAATTCCGTGGAATCCAACTTCACGTTAAACACGTGTGAAATTGATAAAGGGGCGAGGTAAAGGTCGACCAATCGGCTGACGGCACATCAGATCAAACTTGGTGTAGAGGATATTTTTATTTTCTTTTGATCTTCTCGAAACTCTGGATTCCGATAGGGGCCGCTGAGACGTAGATAGGAAAGCAAGCCTGGTGGCCCTAGGGCCTTCTGGGGCCAAACGGGAGTTGAAAACACAAAGACGTATAGATTCCCATTTACGTAATAGCCGACAAATAACTGACTCAAGGTCTCAGTGTTTATGGGTGATATTTCACATTTAATATACATTTTATGGATGAAAACACCTCTACTGATCAGGGCACACTCAAACAAACACACTCATCTAACTTTCAGGTGATTTGAGTGCTTAATTGGCATAGAGGAGGAGGCACCGGAGGAGGTGTGTGAGAGTGATGTGAGTCTGGTGCGCGCAAAAACAGATGTGTGAAATGCAAGTGAATGACAAAGAGTGTCGGGGTAGTGGTCTTTTATAGCCTGCGGATTCCAACGTCACATTAAACACTTGTGATATTGAAAAAGGGGCGAGGTAAAGGTCGACCAATCGGCTGACGGCACATCAGATCAAACTTGGTGTGAAATTCTGTGGAATCCAACTTCACGTTAAACATGTGTGATATTGAAAAAGGGACGAGGTAAAGGTCGACCAATCGGCTGACGACACATCAGATCAAACTTGGTGTGATATTCCGTGGAATCCAACTTCACATTAAACACGTGTGAAATTGAAAAAGGGGCGAGGTAAAGGTCGACTAGTCGGCTGACGGCACATCAGATCAAACTTGGTGTGAAATTCTGTGGAATCCAACTTCACGTTAAACACGTTTGATATTGAAAAAGGGGCGAGGTAAAGGTCGACCAATCGGCTGACGGCACATCAGATCAAACTTGTTGTGAAATTCCGTGGAATCCAACTTCACGTTAAACACGTGTGATATTGAAAAAGGGGCGAGGTAAAGGTCGACCAATCGGCTGACGAAACATCAGATCAAACTTGGTGTGAAATTCCGTGGAATCCATCTTCACGTTAAACACGTGTGAAATTGATAAAGGGGCGAGGTAAAGGTCGACCAATCAGCTGACGGCACATTAGATCAAACTTGGTGTAAAGGATATTTTTATTTTCTTTTGATCTTCTCGAAACTCTGGATTCCGATAGGGGCCGCTGAGACGTAGATAGGAAAGCAAGCCTGGTGGCCCTAGGGCCTTCTGGGGCCAAACGGGAGTTGAAAACACAAAGACGTACAGATTCCCATTTACGTAATAGCCGACAAATAACTGACTCAAGGTCTCAGTGTTTATGGGTGATATTTCACATTTAATATACATGTTATGGATGAAAACACCTCTACTGATCAGGGCACACTCAAACAAACACACTCATCTAACTTTCAGGTGATTTGAGTGCTTAATTGGCATAGAAAAGGCAGTCCCGTTATTTGGGGCCACAGCATAAATTTGAAAATGGAAGTTTTTATGTCCACGGCTCCCGTTCAGCTATGAAAGGCTCCAGGGCCCCCAAACCAACGCTCCTCTCTACGCCACAGCACCGCCTATCGGAAGGGTGTACTTCACCATATGTGATAATATTCTTTTATTCAGTGCATCAGACACTTGCTTTGCAGCCAAAAAAAGACATGACAGTAATGAACTTTTCAACATTTTATTTCAACCATGCTCCTGCTCCTGCTAGGCCTCCTCCTCTGGCTCCGGGCCCGGCTCCTAACCGGCCATCGGCACCAGCTCCTGTATCGCCTCCAGCACTGCCTCCTGCCATTCCTCCCATGCCTGCCTGGACTCCAGCACCTCCTCCACCTCCGGCACCAGCTCCTGCCAGGCATCCAGCACCGCCTCCTGCTCCGGCGCCAGCTGCTGTATCACCTCCTGCACCGCTTCCTGCCATTCCTCCCATGCCTGCCTGGCCTCCAGCACCTCCTCCGCCTCCGGCACCAGCTCCTGCCAAGCATCCAGCACCGCCTCCTTATCCGGCGCCAGCTGCTGTATCACCTTCTGCACCGCTTCCTGCCAATCCTCCCATGCCGGCCTGGCCTTCACCACCTCCTCCTGCAACGCCTCCGGCACCGGTACCAGCTCCTGCCAGGCCTCCAACACTGCCTCCTGCACCGCCTCCTGCTCCGGCTCCTGCTCCGGATCCGGCACCAGCTCCTGTATCGCCTCCAGCACCGCCTCCTGCCCTGCCTCTAGTTGCATGTATTCAAACGGAAAAACAAAAGTGCGAATTGCATCAGGAACCGTGAGGTGCAAGATTGTGTGTGTGTGTGTGTGAGAGTGATGTGAGTCTGGTGCGTGCAAAAACAGCTGTGTGAAATGCAAGTGAATAACAAAGAGTGTCGGGGTAGGGGTCTTTTATAGCCTGCGGATTCCAACGTCACATTAAACACGTGTAAAATTGAAAATGGGGCGAGAAAAAAGTCGACCAATCGGCTGACGGCACATCAGATCAAACTTGGTGTGATATTCCGTGGAATCCAACTTCACGTTAAACACGTGTGAAATTGAAAAAGGGGCGAGGTAAAGGTCGACTAATCGGCTGACGGCACATCAGATCAAACTTGGTGTGAAATTCCGTGGAATCCAACTTCACGTTAAACACGTGTGATATTGAAAAAGGGGCGAGGTAAAGGTCGACCAATCGGCTGACAGCACATCAGATCAAACTTGGTGTGAAATTCCGTGGAATCCAACTTCACGTTAAACACATGTGAAATTGAAAAGGGGCGAGGTAAAGGTCGACTAATCGGCTGACGGCACATCAGATCAAACTTGGTGTGAAATTCCGTGGAATCCAACTTCACGGTAAACACGCGTGATATTGAAAAAGGGGCGAGGTAAAGGTCGACCAATCGGCTGACGGCACATCAGATCAAACTTGGTGTGAAATTCCGTGGAATCCAACTTCACGTTAAACACGTGTGAAATTGAAAAAGGGGCGAGGTAAAGATCGACCAATCGGCTGACGGCACATCAGATCAAACTTGGTGTGAAATTCCGTGGAATTCAACTTCACGTTAAACACGTGTGAAATTGAAAAAGGGGCGAGGTAAAGATCGACCAATCGGCTGACGGCACATCAGATCAAACTTGGTGTAAAGGATATTTTCCTTTTCTGTTGATCTTCTCGAAACTCTGGATTCCAATAGGGGCCGCTGAGACGTAGATAGGAACGCAAGCCTGGTGGCCCTAGGGCCTTCTGGGGCGAAACAGGAGTTGAAAACACAAAGACGTATAGATTCCCAATTACGTAATGGCCGACAAATAACTGACTCCAGGTCTCAGTGTTTATGGGTGATATTTCACATTTAATATACATGTTATGGATGAAAAGACCTCTACTGATCAGGGCACACTCAAACAAACACACTCATCTAACTTTCAGGTGATTTGAGTGCTTAATTGGCATAGAAAAGGCAGTCCAATTATTTGGGAACACAGCATAAATTTGAAAATGGAAGTTTTTATGTTCACAGCTCCCGTTCAGCTACGAAAGAGTCCAGGGCCCCCAAACCAACGCTCCTCTCTACGCCACCGCACCGCCTATCGGAAGGGTGTACTTCACCATATGTGATTCTTTTATTCAGTGCATCAGACACTTGCTTTGCAGCCAAAAAAAGACATGACAGTAATGAACTTTTCAACATTTTATTTCAAACATGCTCCTGCTCCTGCTAGGCCTCCTCCTCTGGCTCCGGGCCCGGCTCCTAACCGGCCATCGGCACCAGCTCCTGTATCGCCTCCAGCACCGCCTCCTGCCCTGCCTCCTGCCCTGCCTCCTGCCCTGCCTCTAGTTGCATGTATTTAAACGGAAAAACAAAAGTGCGAAACGCATCATGAACCGTGAGGTGCAAGATTGTGTGTGTGTGTGTATGTGTGTGTGAGAGTGATGTGAGTCTGGTGCGCGCAAAAACAGCTGTGTGAAATGCAAGTGAATGACAAAGAGTGTCGGGGTAGTGGTCTTTTATAGCCTGCGGATTCCAACGTCACATTAAACACTTGTGATATTGAAAAAGGGGCGAGGTAAAGGTCGACCAATCGGCTGACGGCACATCAGATCAAACTTGGTGTGAAATTCTGTGGAATCCAACTTCACGTTAAACACGTGTGATATTGAAAAAGGGACGAGGTAAAGGTCGACCAAACGGCTGACGACACATCAGATCAAACTTGGTGTGATATTCCGTGGAATCCAACTTCACATTAAACACGTGTGAAATTGAAAAAGGGGCGAGGTAAAGGTCGACTAGTCGGCTGACGGCACATCAGATCAAACTTGGTGTGAAATTCTGTGGAATCCAACTTCACGTTAAACACGTGTGATATTGAAAAAGGGGCGAGGTAAAGGTCGACCAATCGGCTGACGGCACATCAGATCAAACTTGTTGTGAAATTCCGTGGAATCCAACTTCACATTAACACGTGTGATATTGAAAAAGGGGCGAGGTAAAGGTCGACCAATCGGCTGACGACACATTAGATCAAACTTGGTGTGATATTCCGTGGAATCCAACTTCACATTAAACACGTGTGAAATTGAAAAAGGGGCGAGGTAAAGGTCGACCAATCGGCTGACGGCACATCAGATCAAACTTGTTGTGAAATTCCGTGGAATCCAACTTCACGTTAAACACGTGTGAAATTGAAAAAGGGGCGAGGTAAAGATCGACCAATCGGCTGACGGCACATCAGATCAAACTTGGTGTGAAATTCCGTGGAATCCAACTTCACGTTAAACACGTGTGAAATTGATAAAGGGGCGAGGTAAAGGTCGACCAATCGGCTGACGGCACATCAGATCAAACTTGGTGTAGAGGATATTTTTATTTAATTTTGATCTTCTCGAAACTCTGGATTCCGATAGGGGCCGCTGAGACGTAGATAGGAAAGCAAGCCTGGTGGCCCTAGGGCCTTCTGGGGCCAAACGGGAGTTGAAAACACAAAGACGTATAGATTCCCATTTACGTAATAGCCGACAAATAACTGACTCAAGGTCTCAGTGTTTATGGGTGATATTTCACATTTAATATACATTTTATGGATGAAAACACCTCTACTGATCAGGGCACACTCAAACAAACACACTCATCTAACTTTCAGGTGATTTGAGTGCTTAATTGGCATAGAGGAGGAGGCACCGGAGGAGGTGTGTGAGAGTGATGTGAGTCTGGTGCGCGCAAAAACAGATGTGTGAAATGCAAGTGAATGACAAAGAGTGTCGGGGTAGTGGTCTTTTATAGCCTGCGGATTCCAACGTCACATTAAACACTTGTGATATTGAAAAAGGGGCGAGGTAAAGGTCGACCAATCGGCTGACGGCACATCAGATCAAACTTGGTGTGAAATTCTGTGGAATCCAACTTCACGTTAAACATGTGTGATATTGAAAAAGGGACGAGGTAAAGGTCGACCAATCGGCTGACGACACATCAGATCAAACTTGGTGTGATATTCCGTGGAATCCAACTTCACATTAAACACGTGTGAAATTGAAAAAGGGGCGAGGTAAAGGTCGACTAGTCGGCTGACGGCACATCAGATCAAACTTGGTGTGAAATTCTGTGGAATCCAACTTCACGTTAAACACGTTTGATATTGAAAAAGGGACGAGGTAAAGGTCGACCAATCGGCTGACGGCACATCAGATTAAACTTGTTGTGAAATTCCGTGGAATCCAACTTCACGTTAAACACGTGTGAAATTGAAAAATGGGCGAGGTAAACGTCGACTAATCGGCTGACGGCAGATCAGATCAAACTTGGTGTGAAATTCCGTGGAATCCAACTTCACGTTAAACACGTTTGATATTGAAAAAGGGGCGAGGTAAAGGTCGACCAATCGGCTGACGGCACATCAGATCAAATTTGGTGTGAAATTCCGTGGAATCCAACTTCACGTTAAACACGTGTGAAATTGATAAAGGGGCGAGGTAAAGGTCGACCAATCGGATGACGGCATATCAGATCAAACTTGGTGTGAAATTCCGTGGAATCCAACTTCACGTTAAACACGTGTGAAATTGACAAAGGGGCGAGGTAAAGGTCGACCAATCGGCTGACGGCATATCAGATCAAACTTGGTGTGAAATTCCGTGGAATCCAACTTCAAGTTAAACACGTGTGAAATTGACAAAGGGGCGAGGTAAAGGTCGACCAATCGGCTGACGGCACATCAGATCAAACTTGTTGTGAAATTCCGTGGAATCCAACTTCATGTTAAACACGTGTGAAATTGAAAAAGGGGTGAGGTAAACGTCGACTAATCGGCTGACGGCAGATCAGATCAAACTTGGTGTGAAATTCCGTGGAATCCAACTTCACGTTAAACACGTGTGTTATTGAAAAAGGGGCGAGGTAAAGGTCGACCAATCGGCTGACGGCACATCAGATCAAACTTGGTGTGAAATTCCGTGGAATCCAACTTCACGTTAAACACGTGTGAAATTGAAAAAGGGGCGAGGTAAAGGTCGACTAATCGGCTGACGGCACATCAGATCAAACTTGGTGTAAAGGATATTTTTCTTTTCTTTTGATCTTCTCGAAACTCTGGATTCCGATAGGGGCCGCTGAGACGTAGATAGGAACGCAAGCATGGTGGCCCTAGGGCCTTCTGGGGCCAAACAGGAGTTGAAAACACAAAGACGTACAGATTCCCAATTACCTAATGGCCGACAAATAACTGACTCCAGGTCTCAGTGTTTATGGGTGATATTTCACATTTAATATACATTTTATGGATGAAAACACCTCTACTGATCAGGGCACACTCAAACAAACACACTCATCTAACTTTCAGGTGATTTGAGTGCTTAATTGGCATAGAAAAGGCAGTCCCGTTATTTGGGGCCACAGCATAAATTTGAAAATGGAAGTTTTTATGTTCACGGCTCCCGTTCAGCTATGAAAGGCTCCAGGGCCCCCAAACCAACGCTCCTCTCTACGCCACAGCACCGCCTATCGGAAGGGTGTACTTCACCATATGTGATAATATTCTTTTATTCAGTGCATCAGACACTTGCTTTGCAGCCAAAAAAAGACATGACAGTATTGAACTTTTCAACATTTTATTTCAAACATGCTCCTGCTCCTGCTCTTGCTAGGCCTCCTCCTCTGGCTCCGGGCCCGGCTCCTAACCGGCCATCGGCACCAGCTCCTGTATCGCCTCCAGCACTGCCTCCTGCCATTCCTCCCATGCCTGCCTGGCCTCCAGCACCTCCTCCGCCTCCGGCACCAGCTCCTGCCAGGCATCCAGCACCGCCTCCTGCTCCGGCGCCAGCTGCTGTATCACCTTCTGCACTGCTTCCTGCCATTCCTCCCATGCCTGCCTGGCCTCCACCACCTCCTCCTGCACCGCCTCCTGCACCGCCTCCGGCTCCTGCTCCGGATCCGGCACCAGCTCCTGTATCGCCTCCAGCACCGCCTCCTGCCCTGCCTCTAGTTGCATGTATTCAAACAGAAAAACAAAAGTGCGAAACGCATCAGGAACCGTGAGGTGCAAGATTGTGTGTGTGTGTGTGTGTGTGTGTGTGTGTGTGAGAGTGATGTGAGTCTGGTGGGCGTAAAAACAGCTGTGTGAAATGCAAGTGAATGACAAAGAGTGTCGTGGTAGCGGTCTTTTATAGCCTGCAGATTCCAACGTCACGTTAAACACTTGTGAAATTGAAAATGGGGCGAGAAAAAGGTCGACCAATCGGCTGACGGCACATCAGATCAAACTTGGTGTGAATTTCCGTGGAATCCAACTTCACGTTAAACACGTGTGATATTGAAAAAGGGGCGAGGTAAAGGTCGACCAATCGGCTGACGGCACATCAGATCAAACTTGGTGTAAAGGATATTTTTCTTTTCTTTTGATCTTTTCGAAACTCTGGATTCCGATAGGGGCCGCTGAGACGTAGATAGAAACGCAAGCCTGGTGGCCCTAGGGCCTTCTGGGGCCAAACAGGAGTTGAAAACACAAAGACGTACAGATTCCCAATTACCTAATGGCCGACAAATAACTGACTCCAGTTCTCAGTGTTTATGGGTGATATTTCACATTTAATATACATGTTATGGATGAAAACACCTCTACTGATCAGGGCACACTCAAACAAACACACTCATCTAACTTTCAGGTGATTTGAGTGCTTAATTGGCATAGAAAAGGCAGTCCCGTTATTTGGGGCCACAGCATAAATTTGAAAATGGAAGTTTTTATGTCCACTGCTCCCGTTCAGCTATGAAAGGCTCCAGGGCCCCCAAACCAACGCTCCTCTCTACGCCACAGCACCGCCTATCGGAAGGGTGTACTTCACCATATGTGATAATATTCTTTTATTCAGTGCATCAGACACTTGCTTTGCAGCCAAAAAAAGACATGACAGTAATGAACTTTTCAACATTTTATTTCAAACATGCTCCTGCTCCTGCTAGGCCTCCTCCTCTGGCTCCGGGCCCGGCTCCTAACCGGCCATCGGCACCAGCTCCTGTATCGCCTCCAGCACTGCCTCCTGCCATTCCTCCCATGCCTGCCTGGCCTCCACCACCTCCTCCTGCACCGCCTCCAGCACCGGTACTAGCTCCTGCCAGGCCTCCAACACCGCCTCCTGCACCGCCTCCTGCTCCGGCTCCTGCTCCGGATCCGGCACCAGCTCCTGTATCGCCTCCAGCACCGCCTCCTGCCCTGCCTCTAGTTGCATGTATTCAAACGGAAAAACAAAAGTTTGAAACGCATCAGGGACCGTGAGGTGCAAGCTTGTGTGTGTGTGTGTGTGTGTGTGTGTGTGTGTGTGTGTGTGTGTGAGTGATGTGAGTCTGGTGCGCGCAAAAACAGCTGTGTGAAATGCAAGTGAATGACAAAGAGTGTCGGGGTAGGGGTCTTTTATAGCCTGCGGATTCCAACGTCACGTTAAACACGTGTAAAATTGAAAATGGGGCGAGAAAAAAGTCGACCAATCGGCTGACGGCACATCAGATCAAACTTGGTGTGAAATTCCGTGGAATCCAACTTCACGTTAAACACGTGTGATATTGAAAAAGGGGCGAGGTAAAGGTCGACCAATCGGCTGACGGCACATCAGATCAAACTTGGTGTGAAATTCCGTGGAATCCAACTTCACGTTAAACACGTGTGAAATTGACAAAGGGGCGAAGTTAAGATCGACCAATCGGCTGACGGCACATCAGATCAAACTTGGTGTGAAATTCCGTGGAATTCAACTTCACGTTAAACACATGTGAAATTGACAAAGGGGCGAGGTAAAGATCGACCAATCGGCTGACGGCACATCAGATCAAACTTGGTGTGAAATTCTGTGGAATTCAACTTCACGTTAAACACGTGTGAAATTGACAAAGAGGCGAGGTAAAGATCGACCAATCGGCTGTCGGCACATCAGATCAAACTTGGTGTGAAATTCCGTGGAATCCAACTTCACGTTAAACACGTGTGAAATTGAAAATGGGGCGAGGTAAAGGTCGACGAATCGGCTGACGGCACATCAGATCAAACTTGGTGTAAAGGATATTTTCCTTTTCTTTTGATCTTTTCGAAACTCTGGATTCCGATAGGGGCCGCTGAGACGTAGATAGGAACGCAAGCCTGGTGGCCCTAGGGCTTTCTGGGGCCAAACGGGAGTTGAAAACACAAAGACATACAGATTCTCAATTACGTAATGGCAGACAAATAACTGACTCCAGTTCTCAGTGTTTATGGGTGATATTTCACATTTAATATACATGTTATGGATGAAAAGACCCCTACTGATCAGGGCACACTCAAACAAACACACTCATCTAACTTTCAGGTGATTTGAGTGCTTAATTGGCATAGAAAAGGCAGTCCCGTTGACCCGTTATTTGGGGCCACAGCATAAATTTGAAAATGGAAGTTTTTATGTTCGGGGCTCCCGTTCAGCTATGGAAGGCTCCAGGGCCCCCAAACCAACGCTCCTCTCTACGCCACAGCACCGCCTATCGGAAGGGTGTACTTCACCATATGTGATAATATTCTTTGATTCAGTGCATCAGACACTTACTTTGCAGCCAAAAAAAGACATGACAGTAATGAACTTTTCAACGTTTTATTTCAAACAAGAACACATTTACAGAACACAGGGAACATATCAAAAGAACTTTGGTGGCTCCCTCTGCCGCTTGGCTAGAATCCAGAGGGTCTGCGTTTTCAGCAGCGATATCAAGACTAAAGGATAAGTCTTTCTGGGAGTCAGGGAGTCACCCCCTCTGCTTTTTGGGGGTGCTAGGTCGCTGCTCCATCTCCTGCTCCTGCTAGGCCTCCTCCTCTGGCTCCGGGCCCGGCTCCTAACCGGCCATCGGCACCAGCTCCTGTATCGCCCCCAGCACTGCCTCCTGCCATTCCTCCCATGCCTGCCTGGCCTCCAGCACCTCCTCCGCCTCCGGCAACAGCTCCTGCCAGGAAACACGTGTGAAATTGACAAAGGGGCGAGGTAAAGATCGACCAATCGGCTGACGGCACATCAGATCAAACTTGTTGTGAAATTCCGTGGAATCCAACTTCATGTTAAACACGTGTGAAATTGAAAAAGGGGCGAGGTAAAGGTCGACCAATCGGCTGACGGCACATCAGATCAAACTTGGTGTGAAATTCCGTGGAATCCAACTTCACGTTAAACACGTGTGAAATTGATAAAGGGGCGAGGTAAAGGTCGACCAATCGGCTGACGGCACATCAGATCAAACTTGGTGTGAAATTCCGTGGAATCCAACTTCACGTTAAACACGTGTGAAATTGAAAAAGGGGCGAGGTAAAGGTCGACTAATCGGCTGACGGCACATCAGATCAAACTTGGTGTAAAGGATATTTTTCTTTTCTTTTGATCTTCTCGAAACTCTGGATTCCGATAGGGGCCGCTGAGATGTAGATAGGAACGCAAGCCTGGTGGCCCTAGGGCCTTCTGGGGCCAAACAGGAGTTGAAAACACAAAGACGTACAGATTCCCAATTACCTAATGGCCGACAAATAACTGACTCCAGGTCTCAGTGTTTATGGGTGATATTTCACATTTAATATACATTTTATGGATGAAAACACCTCTACTCCTCAGGGCACACTCAAACAAACACACTCATCTAACTTTCAGGTGATTTGAGTGCTTAATTGGCATAGAAAAGGCAGTCCCGTTATTTGGGGCCACAGCATAAATTTGAAAATGGAAGTTTTTATGTTCACGGCTCCCGTTCAGCTATGAAAGGCTCCAGGGCCCCCAAACCAACGCTCCTCTCTACGCCACAGCACCGCCTATCGGAAGGGTGTACTTCACCATATGTGATAATATTCTTTTATTCAGTGCATCAGACACTTGCTTTGCAGCCAAAAAAAGACATGACAGTATTGAACTTTTCAACATTTTATTTCAAACATGCTCCTGCTCCTGCTCTTGCTAGGCCTCCTCCTCTGGCTCCGGGCCCGGCTCCTAACCGGCCATCGGCACCAGCTCCTGTATCACCTCCAGCACTGCCTCCTGCCATTCCTCCCATGCCTGCCTGGCCTCCAGCACCTCCTCCGCCTCCGGCACCAGCTCCTGCCAGGCATCCAGCACCGCCTCCTGCTCCGGCGCCAGCTGCTGTATCACCTTCTGCACTGCTTCCTGCCATTCCTCCCATGCCTGCCTGGCCTCCACCACCTCCTCCTGCACCGCCTCCGGCTCCTGCTCCGGATCCGGCACCAGCTCCTGTATCGCCTCCAGCACCGCCTCCTGCCCTGCCTCTAGTTGCATGTATTCAAACAGAAAAACAAAAGTGCGAAACGCATCAGGAACCGTGAGGTGCAAGATTGTGTGTGTGTGTGTGTGTGTGTGTGTGTGTGTGTGTGTGTGTGTGTGTGTGTGTGTGTGTGTGAGTGATGTGAGTCTGGTGGGCGTAAAAACAGCTGTGTGAAATGCAAGTGAATGACAAAGAGTGTCGTGGTAGGGGTCTTTTATAGCCTGCAGATTCCAACGTCACGTTAAACACTTGTGAAATTGAAAATGGGGCGAGAAAAAGGTCGACCAATCGGCTGACGGCACATCAGATCAAACTTGGTGTGAAATTCCGTGGAATCCAACTTCACGTTAAACACGTGTGAAATTGACAAAGGGGCGAGGTAAAGATCGACCAATCGGCTGACGGAACATCAGATCAAACTTGATGTGATATTCCGTGGAATCCAACTTCACGTTAAACACGTGTGAAATTGAAAAAGGGGCGAGGTAAAGGTCGTTTAATCGGCTGACGGCACATCAGATCAAACTTGGTGTGAAATTCCGTGGAATCCAACTTCACGTTAAACACGTGTGAAATTGACAAAGGGGCGAGGTAAAGATCGACCAATCGGCTGACGGCACATCAGATCAAACTTGGTGTGATATTCCGTGGAATCCAACTTCACGTTAAACACGTGTGAAATTGAAAAAGGGGCGAGGTAAAGGTCGACTCATCGGCTGACGGCACATCAGATCAAACTTGGTGTGAAATTCCGTGGAATCCAACTTCACGTTAAACACGTGTGATATTGAAAAAGGGGCGAGGTAAAGGTCGACCAATCGGCTGACAGCACATCAGATCAAACTTGTTGTGAAATTCCGTGGAATCCAACTTCACGTTAAACACGTGTGATATTGAAAAGGGGCGAGGTAAAGGTCGACTAATCGGCTGACGGCACATCAGATCAAACTTGGTGTGAAATTCCGTGGAATCCAACTTCACGTTAAACACGTGTGAAATTGAAAAGGGGCGAGGTAAAGGTCGACTAGTCGGCTGACGGCACATCAGATCAAACTTGGTGTGAAATTCTGTGGAATCCAACTTCACGTTAAACACGCGTGATATTGAAAATGGGGCGAGGTAAAGGTCGACCAATCGGCTGACGGCACATCAGATCAAACTTGGTGTGAAATTCCGTGGAATCCAACTTCACGTTAAACACGTGTGAAATTGAAAAAGGGGCGAGGTAAAGATCGACCAATCGGCTGACGGCAAATCAGATCAAACTTGGTGGAAAGGATATTTTCCTTTTCTGTTGATCTTCTCGAAACTCTGGATTCCGATAGGGGCCGCTGAGACGTAGATAGGAACGCAAGCCTGGTGGCCCTAGGGCCTTCTGGGGCCAAACAGGAGTTGAAAACACAAAGACGTATAGATTCCCAATTACGTAATGGCCGACATATAACTGACTCAAGGTCTCAGTGTTTATGGGTGATATTTCACATTTAATATACATGTTATGGATGAAAAGACCCCTACTGATCAGGGCACACTCAAACAAACACACTCATCTAACTTTCAGGTGATTTGAGTGCTTAATTGGCATAGAAAAGGCAGTCCAATTATTTGGGAACACAGCATAAATTTGAAAATGGAAGCTTTTATGTTCACAGCTCCCGTTCAGCTATGAAAGAGTCCAGGGCCCCCAAACCAACGCTCCTCTCTACGCCACAGCACCGCCTATCGGAAGGGTGTACTTCACCATATGTGATTCTTTTATTCAGTGCATCAGACACTTGCTTTGCAGCCAAAAAAAGACATGACAGTAATGAACTTTTCAACATTTTATTTCAAACATGCTCCTGCTCCTGCTAGGCCTCCTCCTCTGGCTCCGGGCCCGGCTCCTAACCGGCCATCGGCACCAGATCCTGTATCGCCTCCAGCACTGCCTCCTGCCATTCCTCCCATGCCTGCCTGGCCTCCAGCACCTCCTCTGCCTCCGGCACCAGCTCCTGCCAGGCATCCAGCACCGCCTCCTGCTCCGGCGCCAGCTGCTGTATCACCTTCTGCACCGCTTCCTGCCATTCCTTCCATGCCTGCCTGGCCTCCACCACCTCCTCCTGCACCGCCTCCGGCACCGGTACCAGCTCCTGCCAGGCCTCCAACACCGCCTCCTGCACCGCCTCCTGCTCCGGCTCCTGCTCCGGATCCGGCACCAGCTCCTGTATCGCCTCCAGCACAGCCTCCTGCCCTGCCTCCTGCCCTGCCTCCTGCCCTGCCTCCTGCCCTGCCTCCTGCCCTGCCTCCTGCCCTGCCCCTAGTTGCATGTATTTAAACGGAAAAACAAAAGTGCGAAACGCATCAGGAACCGTGAGGTGCAAGATTGTGTGTGTGTGTGTGTATGTGTGTATGTGTGTGTGAGAGTGATGTGAGTCTGGTGCGCGCAAAAACAGCTGTTTGAAATGCAAGTGAATGACAAAGAGTGTCGGGGTAGTGGTCTTTTATAGCCTGCGGATTCCAACGTCACATTAAACACTTGTGATATTGAAAAAGGGGCGAGGTAAAGGTCGACCAATCGGCTGACGGCACATCAGATCAAACTTGGTGTGATATTCCGTGGAATCCAACTTCACATTAAACACGTGTGAAATTGCAAAAGGGGCGAGGTAAAGGTCGACTAGTCGGCTGACGGCACATCAGATCAAACTTGGTGTGAAATTCCGTGGAATCCAACTTAACGTTAAACACGTGTGAAATTGAAAAAGGGGCGAGGTAAAGGTCGACTCATCGGCTGACGGCAGATCAGATCAAACTTGGTGTGAAATTACGTGGAATCCAACTTCACGTTAAACACGTGTGATATTGAAAAAGGGGCGAGGTAAAGGTCGACCAATCGGCTGACGGCACATCAGATCAAACTTGGTGTGAAATTCCGTGGAATCCAACTTCACGTTAAACACGTGTGAAATTGATAAAGGGGCGAGGTAAAGGTCGACCAATTGGCTGACGGCACATCAGATCAAACTTGGTGTGAAATTCTGTGGAATCCAACTTCACGTTAAACACGTGTGAAATTGAAAAAGGGGCGAGGTAAAGGTCGACTAATCGGCTGACGGCACATCAGATCAAACTTGGTGTAAAGGATATTTTTCTTTTCTTTTGATCTTCTCGAAACTCTGGATTCCGATAGGGGCCGCTGAGACGTAGATAGGAACGCAAGCCTGGTGGCCCTAGGGCCTTCTGGGGCCAAACAGGAGTTGAAAACACAAAGACGTACAGATTCCCAATAACCTAATGGCCGACAAATAACTGACTCCAGGTCTCAGTGTTTATGGGTGATATTTCACATTTAATATACATTTTATGGATGAAAACACCTCTACTGATCAGGGCACACTCAAACAAACACACTCATCTAACTTTCAGGTGATTTGAGTGCTTAATTGGCATAGAAAAGGCAGTCCCGTTATTTGGGGCCACAGCATAAATTTGAAAATGGAAGTTTTTATGTCCACGGCTCCCGTTCAGCTATGAAAGGCTCCAGGGCCCCCAAACCAACGCTCCTCTCTACGCCACAGCACCGCCTATCGGAAGGGTGTACTTCACCATATGTGATAATATTCTTTTATTCAGTGCATCAGACACTTGCTTTGCAGCCAAAAAAAGACATGACAGTAATGAACTTTTCAACATTTTATTTCAAACATGCTCCTGCTCCTGCTAGGCCTCCTCCTCTGGCTCCGGGCCCGGCTCCTAACCGGCCATCGGCACCAGCTCCTGTATCGCCTCCAGCACTGCCTCCTGTCATTCCTCCCATGCCTGCCTGGCCTCCAGCACCTCCTCCGCCTCCGGCACCAGCTCCTGCCAAGCATCCAGCACCGCCTCCTGATCCGGCGCCAGCTGCTGTATCACCTTCTGCACCGCTTCCTGCCAATCCTCCCATGCCTGCCTGGCCTCCACCACCTCCTCCTGCACCGCCTCCGGCACCGGTACCAGCTCCTGTATCGCCTCCAGCACCGCCTCCTGCCCTGCCTCTAGTTGCATGTATTCAAACGGAAAAACAAAAGTGCAAAACGGAGGAACCTTGAGGTGCAAGATTGTGTCACAATGTAGAAAGGACCCAAAAGCGAATGCTGGTAAATTAGTAATTTATTGAGCGGGAACAGGGAAAATAAGGCTGACTGCCAGTTACCAGCCGTATAGGCGGACGCAGGTCAGGAGAGATAAACAAAAGAGTACATATAAGGAGCTGGCGGGTAGCCTGGTAACGGGTACTGCTGGCCAGGGAGCACACGCAGGACGCGTCGAAACGCACACCTCACTCGGCTGATACGGCGGTGCTGAAGAGCAGACTGGGAAGCTGTAGAACCCAGGGGAAAATCCTCTTGAACCACACACACACGGCGAAACAGGACTAGGCGAGCATAAGAGGACAAGACGTTAGTTGCCGACATGAAAGAACAAACAATAACCCGACAAAGAGGGGAGAAGAGCATGAGAGTTAAATAGCAAGGTGATCAGGACAAAGGGGGGACAGGTGTGAGATGCACGGAGCGCGGCCGCTAATTAATATAGCGAGCAGCTGAGAGAAGGCGTACAGAGAAGAGTAAAGCCAGAGAAGTCAAACCAAACTCCTGACAGTACCCCCTCCCCGACGGGCGCCGCCTGGCGCCCCCGAGGAAGACTGCCGGGAGCGGAGGAAGTCCTCGATAAGCGAGCGGTCCAGCACATCCCTTCCTGGTACCCAGCTTCTCTCCTCCGGACCGAATCCCTCCCAATCGACAAGATACTGATGACCCCGCCCTCGGGGTCGGACATCCAGCAGCTTCTTAACCTTAAAGACGGGGGAGTTAGCACGAATGGCAAGGGGGGGGGGGGGAGGGAGGCAACCGAGTGCGAACCGCGGGCTTAATGCATGAGACATGGAAAACCGGGTGAACGCGCTTAAGGGAATGTGGCAACCTGAGCCGTACTGCCGCTGGACTGATAACCTTAGTAACGACATAGGGCCCAATGAAACGGGGAGCCAACTTACGAGCGGGCGTCTGAATGGGTAAATTACGTGTGGAGAGCCAAACTTTCTGACCACACACATACCTAGGTGCTTTAGACCGACGGCGGTTAGCGGCCCGACGGGTGCGTTCCGCTGTCCGGCAAAGAACCGATCTCACTCTCCTCCAAGTACGACGACAGCGCTGAATGAACGCTTGAACCGAGGGAACGGCAGTCGCGCTCTCCTGAGAGGGAAACAGAGGTGGCTGGTAACCCAAGCAACATGAAAACGGAGACAGGCCAGTGGACGACGACGGCAACGAATTATGCGCGTATTCTGCCCAAGTCAATTGTTCGCACCAGGAGGAGGGGTTTCTAGCTGCCAAACAGCGAAGCATCCGCCCAAGGTCCTGATTAGCGCGCTCGGCCTGACCATTAGTCTGTGGGTGAAACCCTGACGACAGACTGGCGGTAGCCCCAATCTGCCGACAGAACTCCCTCCAAAAGTTAGAAACAAATTGGGGCCCCCTATCCGAAACCACATCCGTAGGAAGTCCATGAATCCTAAAGACGTGGTCCACGACCGTACGCGCAGTCTCTTTAGCCGACGGAAGCTTGGGAAGAGGGACAAAATGAACCGCCTTAGAAAATCGGTCAACAACAGTCAGAATCACCGTATTGCCACAGGAGGGGGGAAGCCCCGTGACGAAATCCAGGGCAATATGGGACCAAGGGCGGGAGGGAATAGAGAGGGGACGAAGAAGACCCTTGGGAGGCGAATTACCGGACTTTTGCTGCGCACAGACAGAACATGACGCGACAAATCGACGTATCTCACGTTCCATGGCAGGCCACCAGAATCGCTGGCGGACAACTGCCAGCATGCGCCCCACCCCTGGATGCGCAACAAATCTAGAGGCGTGACTCCAGCGAAGAACAGCTGGACGAACCGACTGTACGACAAAAAGTTTACCCTCAGGGCACCCCCGAGGAATGACGGTGTGCGCCAGCGCTCCTCTCACCAACCGTTCCACTCCCCACGTGACGGAACCAACCACGCATCCCTCCGGTAGGATGGTCTCCGTGGTGGCACCATCATCAGAGGAAGAGAACTGGCGAGAAAGAGCGTCAGGTTTAACGTTCCTAGACCCAGGTCTGTAAGAGATCGTAAAACTAAAACGCCCGAAAAAAAGAGCCCAGCGAGCCTGTCTAGCATTAAGTCTCTTGGCGGAGCGGATATACTCTAAGTTACGATGGTCAGTCCAGACGATAAACGGAGTGGAGGCTCCCTCAAGCCAATGACGCCACTCCTCTAAGGCCAGCCGGATGGCAAGGAGCTCCCTATTACCCACGTCATAGTTGCGTTCAGCTGACGAGAGCCGGCGCGAAAAAAAAGTGCACGGGTGAACCTTATGATCGAGAGGGGAGCGCTGCGAAAGCACAGCTCCCACTCCGACTTCAGACGCGTCAACCTCGATGATAAATTGGCTCTCCGGATCAGGCGAAATTAGAATAGGCGCAGATGTAAACAGACTCTTAAGACGTTCGAAAGCGCACTGAGCATTCTCAGACCAGACAAAGGGGGACTTCGCAGACGTAAGAGCAGTCAGGGGAGCGGCAACCTGACTGAAATTACGTATGAAGCGGCGATAAAAGTTCGCAAACCCCAGAAACCGCTGAAGAGCCGAGCGAGACTCGGGAACGGGCCAATCAGTGACTGCCTGAATCTTGGAGGGGTCCATGCTTATGCCCCTTGCCGACACGACCGAACCAAGGAAGGTAACCGACTGGACATGGAATGCGCATTTCTCCGCCTTTACATAGAGACGATTCTCCAATAAGCGCTGTAATACGCGACGAACGTGTTGGGTGTGTACCTGGAGATTCGGGGAGAAAATGAGGATGTCATCCAGGTACACAAAGACAAAGATGTTGAGCATGTCTCTTAACACATCGTTAACGAGCGCTTGAAAAACGGCTGGGGCGTTTACCAGCCCGAACGGTAGCACCCGGTATTCAAAGTGTCCTAACGGGGTATTAAACGCCGTCTTCCACTCGTCCCCCTCCTTAATGCGCACCAAGTGGTATGCGTTACGGAGATCTAACTTCGTGAAAATCCTTGCCCCCTGTAGGATCTCGAAGGCCGATGACATCAGTGGTAACGGATACCGGTTCTTAATGGTGATGTCATTCAGCCCACGATAATCAATGCAGGGGTGCAGGGAACCGTCCTTCTTTTTTACGAAGAAAAATCCTGCACCGGCGGGGGAGGAGGAAGGGACAATGGTACCCGCCATGAGAGATTCGTCGAGATATCTCTCAAGTGCCTTGCGTTCAGGAGCAGACAAGGAATATAAACGCCCACGGGGAGGAGAGGTGCCAGGAAGAAGGTCGATACTACAATCATAAGGACGGTCGGAGGGAGAGAAGCGGCCCGGGAACGACTAAACACCGCTCGCAGATCGTGGTACTCCTCCGGGACTCCAGATAAATCAATGGACTCCTCCTGAAAAACAGACACAGGTGAGACAGAGGAAACAGCAGAGACAAGACAATTTGTATGACAAGGCAAGCTCCATGACATAATAGAACTATCTGACCAGTTTATCTGGGGATTGTGCTGTGTTAACCACGGATGTCCTAGGACAATGGGGGCCATAGGAGAATGAAACACTAGAAAGGAAATGGTCTCTTGGTGGTTGCCAGATGTGGTGAGACTCACCGGGGCGGTGGCTAAACGGATGTTAGACAGCGCCCGGCCGTCCAGGGCAAAAGCTGTGGGAGTCTCCTTTAATTCATGAAGGGGAAGGCCGTGTTTAACCGCCCACGTCTCATCCGCCCCCGAGTCAATGAGGGCAGAGCAGGTGACAGATGAGGTACCCCAGCGAAGAATGGTCGAAATCAAGGTGCGAGACTTGAAGGATGGGGATAGAGGAGTTGCGCTCGCCAATACTCCCCGATCTACTGGCGAGCTCTCTCTTTTGCCGGACATGTGGCAGCAAAATGCCCAGTGCCACCACAGTAAAGGCACAATCGCTCCTGGATGCGGCGTTGGCGTTCAGCGGAGGAGAGATGTATTCTGCCCAGCTGCATTGGCTCAGGGTCTGGGCGTGACTCCGGTGATGCCGAAGGCGTGGATGGGGATCCCCGGAAACCCATGACGTCAGCACGAGCGCGTCTGCGCAGATCAAAGCGCTTGTCTAACCGAATGGCAATTTCCACCAACTCATCTAGGTTCGAGGGAAACTCACGAGCAAAAATCTCGTCCTTCAGGTCATCATTCAGGCCCTCCAAAAAGCGTGCAGTGAGAGCAGCCTCATTCCATTCACAGGTGGCCGACAAGGTCTTAAAGTCAATCGCATAATCGGCCGCGGAACGTCCTCCTTGGCGGAGAGCAGCTAGCTGTCGAGAAGCCTTGCGACCAAAAACAGAACGATCAAACACCTTAAACATCTCTTCTTTAAATAAGGTGTACTGTCGCGTGGAACGCGTGGTGCACGCTGACAGCAGGGCAGGAGTTGCAGGTGCAAACGATTCCGATTCTAAACCAAAAATTGGTGATAAACCTGATTTTAAAGTTAAATTTGATCTTAAACTTAAACAAAGTCAATCTACTGCTGACTGGACACAGAAGTGCTTTGTTGTTGTTTATATTGTTCTCCTCTTGATTTTATCATTGCGCTGCTGTTGGCCGACAAACATATATCAGCGGCGACAAAACAAGCAAGCTGTTGTTACTATTTTTGACTCAAGTAGTCAGCTCACTTCTTTTTCCGTGATATTAAATAACGGGAAAGCGGCTTTACCAACGAAGCAATTGCGCTCAATTGAAAGAAGAAAGCCATCTCAACTCTTCCGAAGGACAATAAGCTATTTAGCTATCACTCTTTTGTTGGCGAGCGATATTCATCAAAACCCTGGACCTAATTTTGACCGTGATGAATTACACCCTGCTGGAGTTTGCAGACGGCAAGGTACCGGTACTTTTAAAGTGCGTGCTCAAAATGAGATCAAGGAGAGCTTACATCTGTTTAAAACAATGAATCATTCAAAAGTTCTATGGGATCCACGCTCCAAGCCTAAAGGATTACTAATGGGACATTTAAATATCAGAAGCGTTGCTTCAAAAACTGAACAATTGGAACAGTTACTTACAAACTCGAATTTCGATTTGCTTTGCTTGTCTGAAACGTGGTTGACAGAATCATCGCCGAATACTGCATACTTGGTCCCGGGATATAAAGTCTTCAGAAAGGATCGAAAAGTTGGGAAAGGTGGTGGACTCCTAATATATGTGAAGGACTGCATAAAATGTAAGGAAATTGAATTTAACACTTTAGTAGATATAGAATGCATTGCTGTAACAATTGTTTTATCCCCATGCATGGCATTTACTGTTGTTGGTGTTTACAGACCTCCATCATCAAGTAGTATATTTTATGATAATTTAAGAAAAGTTTTAAAAGGGTTTGATAGAAGTAAGGAACTAATTCTGTTTGGGGATTTTAATGTAAATTGGATAGACAAATTAAATAGAAAAAAGCTTCAGGAGATAGTAAGTCAGCTTGATCTTGCACAGTTAATTCAGGGCCCAACCAGAGTTACTTCATCATCTAAAACTCAAATAGATTTAATATTTAGTAACAAACCAGTAAGAATAACTAAGTCAATGAATTTATTAACAGGGTTATCCGATCATAACCTTATATTAGTAGTAAGAAAATTAACAAAACGTAGGTTAGAATATCAACAAGAGAAAGGAAATGTGCTAAATATTATACCAAAAAGATTGCTAAATGAATTTGAAGAGAAATTAAAAAAATTAAACTGGAATGAGATTCTGTACACAGATAATGTAGATGATGCTTCTGAATGTTTAATGGCCACAATTAATAAGGTCAAAGGTGAATTCAGTAAGAATGTTAAATTCACTAGAAAGAAACAGAATTTACCTTGGCTTAATGAACAGCTATGGAAGTTAATGAAACAGAGAGACCATGCCTTGAAAACAGCACTCAAATCTGGGTTGGCTCATGACAGAAGAACATTTCAGTGCCTACGTAATAAAGTTGTAAAGGAATTGAGAAAAGCAAAAGCTAAATTCTTTATTGAAATTATAAATGATGCAAAGGGCAATAGTAGACAAGTTTGGGCAAATATGAATAGAATACAAAAGAAAAATAGTAACAAAGGAAATAAAGATATTCAATTACAAGTTCAGGGAAATTTAATTCAAGACAAGCATCAAATTGCTAGTGTATTCAATAATTTTTTTATAGATTCAGTTCAAAATTTAGCACAAGGGTTTAGCGCAAGAAATAAGGACATTGTGCCATTAAACTATAATGCTCCTATTTTTAATATTTCTGAAGTATCCGAGTCTAATATAATACACATTTTGGGTCAACTTAAGAGTTCTAGGGCTAAAGATGTCTTTGATTGTGATTCTACGTTTGTTAAAAAGTATACACATGTTCTTAGTACACCCATCACTCATCTGGTTAATTTGTCAATAAAGCAATGTTATTTCCCGAATGCTTGGAAGTCAGCAGTAATAACACCGATTTTAAAGAATGGTGATCCTACTAATGTAACCAATTACAGACCTATTAGTATTCTTCCAGTAATTTCCAAAGTAATTGAAAAGGTAATTTGTAGCCAATTAATAGAGTTTTTAAATCTTGGTTCTTTTCCTCTACATCCAATGCAGTTTGGATTTAGGGCACGTCATTCCACAGAGACGGCAAACTGTTACTTTGTTGAACAAATTAAATCCAGTCTTGATGGAGGAGGTGTTGTTGGTGCTGTCTTCCTTGATTTTAAGAAGGCTTTTGACACTGTAAATCACAATGTACTTTTATCTAAATTGTCAAAGTTTAATTTTTCTATTAATACATTAACATGGATGGAATCATATCTAAACACAAGGAAACAATGTACAAGAATTAATGATACATGCTCATCGTTTTTTGACTGCACTATTGGAGTCCCACAGGGATCTATTCTTGGACCAGTTTTATTTAGTTTATATATTAATGATCTACCCACTGTGTGTCCAGAGGTCCAATTTCAGATGTATGCAGATGATACAGTAATTTATACCCATGCTAAAACAAAAGAGCAAGCTGCTATCAAACTGACTGCTTCACTGGATAAAATCTCAGATTGGTTAAATTACTCATGTCTTACTCTTAATGTGAGTAAAACAGTGGCAATGTATTTCTCTATTAAAAGAAATGATAAGCATCATCCAGGTATTTTAATTAAAGGTGAAGCAATAAATATTGTAGAGTATTTTAAATACCTGGGTATGATTATAGATTCAAATTTAAATTTCAAGAAACATGTGAAAAAGGTTTCTAGATGTGTTAGAGCAAGCTTAATGGTTTTCCGGAATATTAGACATCAGTTACCTGTGGCTGCGGCGAAGCTTTTTATGCATACAATGATTTTCCCACATTTGTCGTATTGTGCTACAAGCTGGTCTCAAGCAAATGTAACAACATTGAAGCCATTATATAATTTCTATAAGCAAACTGTCAAAGTTTTAGACAAAAAATCAAGGAGTTATCATCACTGCATTATCATCAGAAATTATAAATTATTGACGTTTGATAGTTTTTTATTCTTTGCAGATATGTGTTTGATGTACAAGTTAATTCATGATCTTGCTCCACCACCTCTTAAACAGTGTATTACTTTCTGTAAAGACAACTCTAGGGAAACCAGGGCATCTACTAGAGGCGATTGTTCAGTAAAATTCAAAAAAACTGTATTTGGACAATCTGCATTCTCATATAGAGCAGCAGAAAGATGGAATTCATTGCCGGTTCATATTAGAGATTATACATCATTTAGTATTTTTAAAACGGAACTTAAATTATGGTGTAAGAAAAATCAGTTATGTGATCATTAATTATTTTTATTATTGCATATATGTATGCATGTATATGTGTATGTATGTATGTATATATGTATATGTATATATATGTATGTATGTGTATAGATGTATGTATGTGTATGTATATATGTATATGTGTGTGCATATATGTGTATATGTATGTATATGTATATGTATTATATATATATATATATATATATATATATATATATATATATATATATATATATATATTTTTTTTTTTTTTATATATATGAATTTCTATCTGATTCAATATTTCTGATATTCTGATATTATTATTATTATTTTTTATTTTATTTATTTATTTTTATTTTTTATTTTTATTTTTTTTCCCTTCTTCTTTCTTTCTTGGATTGTAATTGAATTCTGTAATTGTATTGAACATCATCCTGCCCAGGGACCGCAGATGCAAATTAGCTATTTTAGCTAACTCTGGCACAACATTTGGGTTGTGTATGGTCCCTGTTAAATAAATAAATAAACTAAACTAAACTAAACTAAACTAAACTAAACTACTGCTTGCAGCAGGGACGTGCACAGGGGGGTTGCTCAGGTTGCCCGGGCAACTGCCCATATGCCCTTCTCGACTCACGTTGCCCTTCCGAGGTGGAAAAAAATAAATAAAAAAATCATACAATGGATGCAGAATTTCACCTAGGCCTAGATAAAAAAATAAAATAAAATAATAATAGCAAAGCCTCATTCACTTCCATATTCGGGTACCCGTCCGAAAGTGAAAGTCAAGCAATTGCTTGGGGCCCCGAGCTGGCCTAGGGCCTCAAGACAACGACAGGTTAAGAATAAAATGCAACGACAAACTGCTTGAGCGCCCCTTTGATAGTCAATGCAGTAAAGTGCAATGACACTGTTTTCGGAATCCCCCTCAAGGGGGCCCTCTCAGTCGTCACTGACAACAGCCACCCAACCACGCAATCTCTGCCGGCAAAATACAAAACCTCCTCGGCGATCATGAAGCCGAATTATGCTTAAGGAAGCCAGAAAAGAAAAAAGAGAAAAAACAAGATAGTGGTAAATGATAAATTACACTATATAAAATAGCTCTATTTGTACAAAAATGGTGTACTTTTGCAGCAGGTAGGCTAGCAAAAATATGTTTATGTTAGCATGACGGCAAATGCTGCTTGTAACGAACAGTTAGTGTAACTTTTTTTTCGACCGGACGGAATATGGTTACATATACTGTAATATGTTTTCTAACGGGATAAGGAAGACGCAGATCTGTTCCAGAATAACTGTTTATCGTATTTAATGACATAAAATTGCTATAGCTTTGTAATAAGTTTTGATGAAAGTGGCATAGCATGCTAAACTAACTATTTTTATGCTATGCATAAATAGTTAATATAGCATTAACTATTATTATAAACATTATTTAACCAGAAAGAGGCAGAGGAACATTATTATTTTTTTCATAGCTTATCTTAATGTTCTAGTGTCGGGATATATGGTAGTAACAGTTTATGCAAATATGATATTATTTTTATAAGTTACCAATGGATCTTGAACAGTTATTTTATTCTGTGTGGAAATTTTTACACTGTTTTGAAGTACAGTATCAGGACAACCCACATGTTTTACTGGTACTGTTTATTAACTATTTAACAAGGTATTATAGTCATCTGTTGCAACTTTATAATAACCATCCAGATAATGTTTATAGACAGTTTACAAACCAACTAGTAACCCTTAACAAAGTGTTAGGAATATTTGGTCTATCTATGTAATGTTTATAGATGTTTTAAAAATGGTTTCTTAAAGTTTTACACATTTTTTTTTTAATCATTACCTGTTAATCTGTAGAAAGTTAGCCATGTCCATTTTGCTTGGGGCCCCCAAATTCCTTCTAACCGTCTTGGCTGAGCCTGCATAAGCGGCACTAGACTATTAGACTATTGATATTGACTGGTTTGAGTTCTTTATTGGTATAGGCAAGGGAAATGGCCTCAGACGCACCATAATGCAGGAAATCACATCTACGAAATAAAAAAAATTCTTGGGGGAGAAACCCCCAGACCCCCCTGCAAAACAATAGCCCCACCTATAATATTTTTCCTAAACAGAACATAAATACCACTAGGGGGCATTAAAATAATAATGATAATGGCGATAACAATAATATGTAATTGGACAGATGATGGGGGGGGGGGGGGGGGGTGTCTTTTTTAGGTCAGAGCAACTGCCCCTCAAAAATCCTGTGCACGTCCCTGGCTTGCAGCAGTTAGCTTCAGCCTCCCAGACAGCCGCTCCCCAATCCCGGGCTCGGCTCGTGAGAAGAGACACCACAAACGCAACCTTGGCGCGGTCCGAAGCATACGTGACCGGCTGAAGGGTAAACACTACCTCACACTGGGTAAGAAATGCCCGGCACTCTGTAGGCTCGCCGGAATAACAAGGGGGGGTTGTTGACGCGAGGCTTGGCTGCTTGTCGCGTCCCAGGAGACGAGGACTGGTCTTGACGCAGGAGGTGTAGTTGGCCGGTCAAATCCGTTACCTGGGCAGCGAGTGCATCCACGGCGTGCTTAGCGGCTGCCAATTCCTCTGCGTGTCTACCCAGCATAGCTCCCTGCAGCTCGACCGCTGAGCGGATGGTCGTCTCGTTCGCTGGGTCCATAGTGGTCGGGTTATTCTGTCACAATGTAGAAAGGACCCAAAAGCGAATGCTGGTAAATTAGTAATTTATTGAGCGGGAACAGGGAAAATAAGGCTGACTGCCAGTTACCAGCCGTATAGGCCGACGCAGGTCAGGAGAGATAAATAAAAGAGTACATATAAGGAGCTGGCGGGTAGCCTGGTAACGGGTACTGCTGGCCAGGGAGCGCACGCAGGACGCGTCGAAACGCACACCTCACTCGGCTGATACGGCGGTGCTGAAGAGCAGACTGGGAAGCCGCAGAACCCAGGGGAAAATCCTCTTGAACCACACACACACGGCGAAACAGGACTAGGCGAGCATAAGAGGACAAGACGTTAGTTGCCGACATGAAAGAACAAACAATAACCCGACAAAGAGGGGAGAAGAGCATGAGAGTTAAATAGCAAGGTGATCAGGACAAAGGGGGGACAGGTGTGAGATGCACAGAGCGCGGCCGCTAATTAATATAGCGAGCAGCTGAGAGAAGGCGTACAGAGAAGAGTAAAGCCAGAGAAGTCAAACCAAACTCCTGACAGATTGTGTGTGTGTGTGTGCGTGTGTGTGTGTGTGTGTGTGTGTGTGTGTGTGTGTGTGTGTGTGTGTGTGTGTGTGTGTGTGTGTGTGTGTGTGAGAGTGATGTGAGTCTGGTGCCCGAATGACAAAGAGTGTCGGGGTAGGGGTCTTTTATAGCCTGCGGATTCCAACGTCACATTAAACACTTGTGAAATTGAAAATGGGGCGAGAAAAAGGTCGACCACTCGGCTGACAGCACATCAGATCGGCAGTCTGAATTCAGCTTTTTACAGTTCAGTTTGTTTGTAAATAAAAAATAAATAAAAAAAAAACACGTGTAAAATTGAAAATGGGGCGATAAAAAGGTCGACCAATCGGCTGACAGCACATCAGATCGGCAGTCTGAATTCAGCTTTTTACAGTTCAGTTTGTTTGTAAATAAAAAAATAAAATAAAATAAAAAAACACGTGTAAAATTGAAAATGGGGCGATAAAAAGGTCGACCAATCGGCTGACGGCACATCAGATCAAACTTGGTGTGAAATTCCGTGGAATCCAACTTCACGTTAAACACGTGTGATATTGAAAAAGGGGCGAGGTAAAGGTCGACCAATCGGCTGACGGCACATCAGATCAAACTTGTTGTGAAATTCCGTGGAATCCAACTTCACGTTAAACACGTGTGAAATTGACAAAGGGGCGAGGTAAAGGTCGACCAATAGGCTGACGGCACATCAGATCAAACTTGTTGTGAAATTCCGTGGAATCCAACTTCACGTTAAACACGTGTGAAATTGACAAAGGGGCGAGGTAAAGGTCGACCAATCGGCTGACGGCACATCAGATCAAACTTGGTGTGAAATTCTGTGGAATCCAACTTCACGTTTAACACGTGTGATATTGAAAAAGGGGCGAGAAAAAGGTCGACCAATCGGCTGACGGCACATCAGATCAAACTTGGTGTGAAATTCCGTGGAATCCAACTTCACGTTAAACACGTGCAAAGTTGAAAATGGGGCGAGAAAAAAGTCGACCAATCGGCTGACGGCACATCAGATCAAACTTGGTGTGAAATTCCGTGGAATCCAACATCACGTTAAACACATGTGATATTGAAAAAGGGGAGAGGTAAAGGTCGACCAATCGGCTGACGGCACATCAGATCAAACTTGTTGTGAAATTCTGTGGAATCCAACTTCACGTTAAACACGTGTGAAATTGACAAAGGGGCGAGGTAAAGGTCGACCAATCGGCTGACGGCACATCAGATCAAACTTGGTGTGAAATTCCGTGGAATCCAACTTCACGTTAAACACGTGTGATATTGAAAAAGGTGCGAGGTAAAGGTCGACCAATCAGCTGACGGCACATCAGATCAAACTTGGTGTAAAGGATATTTTTCTTTTCTTTTGATCTTCTCGAAACTCTGGATTCCGATAGGGGCCGCTGAGACGTAGATAGGAACGCAAGCCTGGTGGCCCTAGGGCCTTCTGGGGCCGAATGGGAGTTGAAAACACAAAGACGTACAGATTCCCAATTACGTAATGGCCGTCAAATAACTGACTCCAGGTCTCAGTGTTTATGGGTGATATTTCACATTTAATATACATTTTATGGATGAAAACACCTCTACTGATCAGGGCACACTCAAACAAACACACTCATCTAACTTTCAGGTGATTTGAGTGCAGCCTCCGGGGCGCCCCCTGGTGGAACGCAAATTTTAACTTCCGAGGTTTCTTGCTCCCGAACCAAGAGACCCAGGAACTCGCGGGAGGGCTCATTCGTTAGAGGCCCTCAAGACCTTTTCAACGAGTCCTCACACGAGGCCCGGGCCCCTGCGTTCAGGAGAAATAAGTCAGAGAATCTACAACTTTAACTTCCCGTGACTCCCGAACCACGGGGCCCAGGTTCTCGGGGGAGGGCGTGTTTGTTAGAGGCCCTCGAGACCTTTCCAAAGAGACCTCACACGAGACCGGGGCCCCTGCGTTCGGGAGAAATAAGGCCGAGAATCCAACATTTTTAACCGTCCATTACTCCCGAACCGCGGGGTCCAGGAACTCGGGGGAGGGCTCGTTCGGTAGATGTCCTCGAGACCTTTCCAACGAGACCTCATACGAGGCCCGGGGCCTATGAATTCGGGAGAAATAAGGCCGAAAATCTAAAACTTTAACCACCCGTGACTCCCAAACTGCAGGGCCCAGGGCCTCGGGGGAGGGTGCGTTCATTAGAGGCCCTTGAGGCCTTGCCTACACCAGAGATTCAGAGTGTTTCCCCGGGCATTTCTGAGACTCGAGCCATAGGTGAAACACAAAAAAGCATGAGCAGGGGCCCCGTATTCTTTTTTGTGCACACTTTTTCCCCCCAAAAAAACACCTCGACCGCACTCGGTGCACTAAGCCGGACGCGTTTACGTTCCAAAAATGTCCCGAAATTCCTTCATTTGCATAGAAAAGGCAGCGTCCGTTGGACCGCTATCTGACTGCCCCAACGTAAATGTGAAAAGGTTGTTTTTGTGTTTTCCGCTCCCGTTCGTACCGAAAGGCCCCGAGTCACTAGTGCCGTCGAATGCTCGTACGTGGGGTGCTCTGGTACCACGTGTCAAAGTTTCAAATTCCTCGGGTTTTGGGAAGTGCCTTTTAAAAAATCAGCAAAAATATTCACAGAATATTCCAAAAATGGTAAATGATAAATGGACTGCATTTATATAACGCTTTTATCCAAAGCGCTTTACATTTTTGCCTCACATTCACCCATTCATACACCGACGGCGATGTCAGCCATGTAAGGCGCCATCCAGCTCGTCGGGAGCAGCTGGGGTTAGGTGTCTTGCTCATGGACACTTCGACACTTGGTCAAGTGGAACCGGGGATTGAACCACCAACCTTCTGGTTTGTAGACAACCTACATGAACCACTGAGCCAATGCCGCCCTATTCTATTCATTGTGTATTCTTGGGGTATTAATAACCCAAGCAAAAACATGTGCTCGTTCCCTTTTTTGACCTTTTGACCCCTGAAAGAGGCCGAAGGCCCACCAAACTTTTCCGTCTGACTCGGGGGGCCGCGGCAAGAAGAAAAACGTCACCCCCCCCCCCCCCCCCCGATCGGACCTTTCGAAGCCCCGTCCACGAAACCGCTATGGCAAACGTATTGGAGTTGGATTTTGCTACAGGGGTCCCGCGGGCCCCAGATTTCGTACGGTGGCTCCTGGGGGCCCCCCGAGCGACATACTAACAGCGCCTGGCTCTAGAGTGGAGCGGGACTAAATTGACCGTTTAACTCCATTTTCTTACAAGGTCCTCTCTCTTACGCTGTCTCTCTCTCTCTCTCTCTCTCTCCCTCTCTCTCTCTCTCTCTCTCTCTCTCTCTCTCTATCTCTCCATTTTTTGGTCTATTCATTCTTTTCGTTTATGTACCATATTCTTTTCGTTTACTATCTATATTTCTACTCTCTTTATGTATGGTATGGAGCCAGAATGGTGACTTTAAAATTTGGCATCACAAATTAAAATTGTCATTGAAAACAAAAGCAGAACTGAAAAAGGAAACATTGGCATTGAAACATTTGCATTGAAAACAGTTGTATTGGCATTGAAACAAGTATTGGCAATGAACAAATAAAATAATTAAAATCTTACAATCTTATTCTTTTATTGTATTGGGATTTATTTGTATTTTTCAATGACAATCTTCAGATTTTTTCTTCATGTCACTCTTTTTCAGTGACAGATTTTTTTTACAATGTCAGTTTTTTTTCAATGTCACTGATTTTCAGTTTCAACTTTCTGTCACTGTTTTGGCGTGGAGAGGGGTGGGGTCTGAGGGGAGGGGTAAGTAGAGCGTAGTTTGCATATCATTTGCATATAGGTATACTGAAGCAGTTGGCCGAGCATCACTTTACTGGAACTCGTCGTCAGCTCTGAAGCCTCTGGCATGACAAATGTCCAGTTTACCGGGAACTTCCAAGCCGCAAGTAAGTCTGTTTTTTTTTTTATCTGCCATTTACATGTTTATTCACGTAAAACCTGGCCGGTTTGTTTAACTTTTAACGGCCGTTATGCTGTTTTTTTTCTCCCGACGTCGACTGGAACATGTAAATTACTAATATTAGCCGTGTTGGCTAACTTAACTGTTGTTAATGCAGGGTCAATGAAACTTAAGATCTTAACGTTACCTAAACTGCTTATGCTACTATTTTAGTAAAGTAAACTGTATGAACATTTGAAATATTGATTGGTCCTGATCAGTAAAATTAATGTTTCTTATGCGCTCGTAAAGCAGTAATCCCTTATTGAGAATTGATTTGAAAGTCTATAACTAATTTGCAGGACAAACTTAGTAAGATTATTTCAAGCAATTCCGTAAAGGGTTACTTGTATTTAATTAAACATTTTTCCTTATCGGAAAATTTTAATACGTAATGAACGACTAGCAAATTATATTCATAAATTCATGAATATTGAATATTGAATCCCTTTTGAGTTAATTATTCCCTGAGACATTAAACTCATAGTCATTTTTATTACAGCTGCGAGGGGCCAACTTTTTCCCAGGAGGACCTAGCTTTTCACGCTTCGGGGCCGTGAGTCGGGGGCCCCGGCAGAGTCGGAATCCTGAAACTCGGGGCGGCGAGCCGTTTCGTCTCCGAACGGGAGCCGTCCGTATGCTGATTTACGCGAGTAGTGCTCTGATGGGATAGGGTTAGGGTTAGGCCTGAAGGCCCACGAGGTCCTGGTGTTTCACGATTTGGGGACGTGAGCCGGGGGCCCTCGCAGAGTCGCATTCCGCGAGCTCGAGGCGGCGCGTCCTTTCGTCTCCGAACGGGAGCCGCTCGAAGCCGGATTTACGCGTGGCCTCTTTTTTTGACCTTTCGACCCCGGGAAGAGGCCGCATGCCAGTCCGACTATTCCGTCCGACTCGGGGGAACGTGCCGAGAAGGAATATGGCGCCCCCTGGCCGATCGGCCCTTCCCAAACCGTTTTATCGCCACGCGTCCGGGAGGGCCGTTAATTAACTGAGACGAAGAACATGCGTCGCTTTTTTGACCTTTTGACCCACGAAAGAGGCCACGGGTCCGCGGGACGTTTCCGTCTGATGGGGGATCGCGGCGAGAGGGGAAATGGCGCCCCCTGGCCGGTCAGCCCTTCCGAAGCTATTTCATCGCCGATATTCACGACCTCCATTAAATAACAGAAGGGACGGATTTCGCCGCAATGTCCCCAGGGCTCCCGTATTTTGCACGGGGGCTCACGGGGCCCCCCCGAGGGACATGCCGAAACGGCCGGGCCCTGGCGCCGAGGCGAGTCGTTCCGGGCCACCCTGCCGAGGCTCTGCTCAAAGCTCTGCATCGAGGCTCTCTCAGTGGCACACAAACAGAGGCCTCTGAATGATTTCGAGCGGGGGAGGGGCGGTTCCACGTGAAGGCCCTAGAGCTTCGCCCTTCGGGGACCTGCGCCGGGGGCCCCTGGGGAGTCTTGACCCCAAATCTAGAGACGCCCCGCCCCTCCCTCCCTGAACGGGGGCCGTCCCGAGCCGCATTTACGGCCATACCGGGCCAGAGGGATTGCGGCCTCTTTTTTGACCTTCCGACCCCTGGAAGGAGCCGGGGGTCCGACGGACGTTCCCGCCCGACTCGGATGATCGAAACGACGCCCCCTGGCTGGTCGGCCCTTCCGAAGCCGTTTCTTCGCCGATATTCACGACCTCCATTAAATAACAGGGGGGCTGGATTTCGCAGCAAAGTCCCCGGGGCCCCCGGATTTTGCACGCCGACTCTCGGGGCCCCCACGAGCGACACCCCGAAACGGCCTGGCCCTGGCGCCGAGGTGAGTCGTTCCGAGCCACTCTGCCGAGGCTCTGCCTCAAGGCTCTTTCAATGGCACGCAAAGAGAGGCCCCTGAATGATTTCGATCGGGGGAGGGGCAGTCCCACGGGAAGGCCCTAGAGCTTCGCGCTTCGGGGGCGTGCGCCGGGGGCCCCCGAGGAGTCTCCATGTGAAATCTCGAGACGCCACGCCCTTCCGTCCTCGAACGGGGGCCGTCCCGAGCCGCATTTACGGCCATACCGGCCCAGAGGGATCGCAGCCTCTTTTTTGACCTTTTGGCCCCCGGATGCTTTCGGCCCCCCGGCCCGTGGGCCCGCTCGAAGCGACGTCCGCGAACCCGCTCTGGCGAGCCCTCTTGCGAGAAATGGCAGAGAGGGATTTTGCTACGGGGGTCCCGCGGGCCCCAGATTTGGCACCCTGGCACACGGGGGGGCCCCCGAACGGCACACCCGGAGGGTGTGGACCTGGGGCGCAGGAAAAAAATTGGGGGTCCGGGAACCCGAATCTCGAGGAGCCGCGGCCTTCCGCGACCGAACGGGAGCGAATCGGAAATTTAGCGGGATATCGGACGAATAACCGGTCCGTGGGATGGGGGCATGGCCGCACCCGCCCACCCGAGGATTGGTCCAATGGACAGGCACGGAAATCGAAAATAGTAGGTAATCGGGCAAATAGTGGGTTGGCGGGACCCTGACCACACCCTCGCTGACCGCTCTGTCAAACCGATAGGCGATTGAATGAATAACGGGCCGGCGGGCTGCGGTCAACCGCGCCCCATCCCTTAACAGGGGATCGGACGTTTAGCGGTCTCGAGGGAGCGACTTACACCTTTTACCTGTGTGAAGATGAGGAGTGGACGTTTAGTTGGTCCACGGACGGAGGGGGGGTCATCGTTTAGCCCTTGGTCGCCCCCTATCTGCGTCCATACGGGCACTATCCGGGGGAATCAAAGGAGCGGTCAGCGGGAGCTGGGTAAGTACAAAAGGTCATATGCCGTGGTAATTAACAGAGAAAAGTGATCCGAATGTGCCCTACGGTCCCTCCGGGTAATTATTCGCCCTTTGGACAATTAAACGCATGGGTTTTTTTCCGCGAACCCACTATATGTACTTCCTAGGGAAACTGCCTAACTGACACTGATTTCAGTGCCTGCTGAAACTCTACTGGAGTCGGGACTGGATTCCTCTGTCTTATGCAGCTGAATAGGTTTTCAAGACAGTCTTGGGTAGATCTACTAGTCAACACAAACATATGTCCCTGGGCCAGCATGTCTTCTTGGATTAATAGAATTGTAGATGTTGCCATCACAATTCCTGTTTGCACAGGCTTCCAGCTACCCTCTTGTCCAATCTTCAGCCCACGGAAAAGTTGGATAGTATCCTGGAGGAACTTAATGGCCATTTGGTACTCCTCTATCTTTGTGTGTTGTGTGTGCTCAGTGCCATTACTAGGTGGCGAGAGGACATGATGTCAAACCAATGGTCCACCTGCTCCAGAAACCAAGCTGTTGTCCGGTAAGTGGGGGGTCTTGGTTCCTGCTCCACCATGTATTTCAGGCCTGCACTTGTTGCCTTGCTAAAAACATTCATTGCAGGGCCTACCTTCATCTTGTCAAAATGACTGGGCTGAAGGGTTTTACGTGATATATTAGGAGCAATTTTCAATGCCATCCCCTCTTGAAAATCCACCAAATCTTTCAGTGGACCTATTGAAAACTCATTGAACAAGAGGTTCTCCTTCTCCTTCTCTACCGTATCTGGAGGAATCGTAAATGTCTTTCCACGGACAAGGGCACTCTTCAAGTTCTTAACCAGATGTGGGACATCTGGCATGAAGTATAGCCTCCTGTCTGGTCTTGCTGGGTGTGGGATAGATGTTCTGTTGTGATCTACTTTAAAGGCTTTCCACATTGCCCAATTAGGACTGCCCATGTCGGTGGTGACATTAACCACATGAAGCCCTATGGAAGCTGCCTTGTGAATAATGTTGAGGATGATGGGCTTGTAGGTTGCCCCATTAGTGGAGTTGCCATTGTAGTGATAAGCCACTACTTGCTTCCATCGAGTTGTGGTTCCTGCCAACATAAAAACACATGCATGTGTTGCCATTCCTTTGTGGCCAGTTAATGTCACATCCCCATAAAGCTTCCCTCTTCCAAGGTGCAGCTCCACACTCGGTGTATTTGCCATCTCATCCAGAGTTAGCACACACTCCCTCTCCATCACCACCAGGGCATCTACCTTCAGCTTCGACATGTCAGATACATCTTCTAACACTCCTGGTTCCATATTTATATGCTGCAGTCTCCTTTGCAGGGTTCTGATATCAGGGAGAGGAATCTCCATGTCTTGGAGCAATCTGTAGTCTGTTGAGCCTGTGGCAAAATGCAGTTTTATGGCCTTTTTGACTGTAGCATTTCCCCATCTCATGCTAAATGTGTAAATGAAAATAAATTGGTCTATTAGCCTACGTAGGCTTTTTACAACTATAGCCTATTTATAGACCAATAAATAACTTAAGTTTAACATTAGAAACAACACATTTTTATTAATATCAGCCAAACCAGAATAAAACAATTTTCAACACTTTCATTGCGCTGAGCGGGAGAAGCTGGAGCTGGACCGGGATGGGGAATAATGCACAATAGAGACTCTGGTAAGGCCTGAGCGGGACATCATCTTCTGGGATGAGTGCATATTTCCACTGTCCGCAGCTTTGCGGGGCCGAATCGGTCGACGGCTGCATGGCATGCCATAAAAAATGCATCTGAGATGATGAGTTGAATAAAAATAAGTAGGCCTACTTAAAAAAACAAAACTTGGACGTATATAGGCTAAATGTTTAAAATATATTGTAACAGTTACATTTAACATAAGAAATAAACTGTTAACTAATATTTGCAATTTGACAATATTTAACCGGCTACAGATTTACATGCTTATGGTCCAGCCCATCGTCGCAGGCTTTGAAGCATGTCAAAACCCAATAGAAAGCTCAAAAAAGTATATATATATATATATATATATATAGTAGTATATGCTCCATTTCTCTTTTTAAAATCTCCTCACAAACGTCCGCTGTCAGTTGTCAGAACCTGCTAGTCCATTAACAGCGCTTTGGTTCATTGTTGCCAAGTCTGGAATGGGGTTGCATTTAGGCTACTGTTGCTTTGGGGTGTTTGTAGCCTATAGTCCACAGGTTAAGTTGTCTTTACTTAAGCAATATTTCTACTGCCCGCGCCCCGCATTTTGGCCCATTCTGGCTGTGATTCCGATACTTTTGAATAACAATTGGAGGGGTTTTATTATTCAGACCTGGCAACCCTGTCCCTCGGTTTGCCCTTCGTGCTGCTTCGTGCACTTCGTGCACTTTGAAGGCGTGGCCTGGTCTGGCCTTCGAAGTGCATGGCCGTTGAAGTGCGCACCCTTCACTTTGGGACACAGCTATTGTCTGATCCCTCCTCCCTTGTTATCTAATTAGTGTTTGATTTCTCCCACCTGTGTTTCATCGGGCCCTTCCTCATTTGTTCCCTGTTATAAGCTCCTGGTGTTTGTCAGTCTTTGTGGTATCGTTGTAATGTATGCGTCTCCCGTCCTCCCCGTGATTCTGTTCTGTTCTGTTCTGGTATGGTTTTGAGTTTATGTTTTGATTATGTATTTTTGCCCCCTTGTGGGTTTTGTATTTATGTTTATTTTTATAATAAATTATCACTTATTTTGCTCGAGTCCTCGCACCATTTTCCTTTGTGTTTGTGCTGTGACAAGAGCTCTTTCTGCTCTCTGCCCTTGTCTGAAATCTTTGTCTTTCCAACTCACCTTGTGAAAAAGAAGTGTGCTTAAATGTATTGGAAGTGTATTTTTTGTGCACTTAATATATTTAAAGTATATTTTTTTTAAACTGCACTTGTAGATAATATGATATAATTAAAATTAAGTGCCACTTAAGTGTACTTAAAGAGAATACACTTTAATGACAATATTTCTAAACACACTTAAGTACACTTTTTTAAAATTCACTTTGTAATAATATCTAATTAATTTGTATTTTTAAAAAGTACACTTTCATGACAATATTTATAAACACACTTTAGTGCACTTTTAATAAGTGCACTTTATAATAATATCGAATTAATTTGTACTTTAACAAAGTACACTTTCATGATGATATTTATAAACACACTTTAGTACACTTATAATAAGTGCACTTTATAATAATATCTAATTTGTACTTTTAAAAAATACACTTTCATGATATTTATAAACACACTTTAGTGTACTTATAATAAGTGTACTTAGTAATAATATATAATTAATTTGTACTTTAACAAAGTACACTTTCATGACAATATTTATAAACCCACTTTAGTGCACTTTTTAAAAATGCACCTTGTAATAATGTCTACACCCAAATTTACTTAAACCATTTTAATTATGAGTTTGTTTCATAAAGTGCACTTATTTTACTAATGACAAAGCACATGGAAAATAAATGATTTAAAAAAAAAATTAGTTGTCCAAATTTACATTGGTTAAGGTACTTTTCTTCAAAATTTCACTCGCTTACACTCCAGTACAACATACTGTTGAAATGTTATAACGATAATGATTTTAATCAGACTCTAAACATGATTGACTTTTAGTTAGGTGAATGAGTCAAGTTCTCTGAAATACAGTCCAACTACACAGTGTGTTAGAACAACCTGAACAGAAATGGATAATTAATAAGTGATTTATAATCAACATTTAATGCACGAAATATCTTATTTTATATTTATACTTAATATTTCAATGCGCATGCGCCAAAAATACTACGTCATGATTTTAAAATCATGCGCGGCCCGCCATGATTGCGTCATCTCGATGCGTAAGGAAAATGAAGCTGAAGAGAACAGACAACAGAGGAGCGAACCGTTTGGATCATTACAGATGAGATGTTATATGCTACAAATAACGAGTCAAGTAAGTATATCTTGATATAAGCTCTCTTGATTTTACATTTTCACCGTAACATGGTAGCTCTCTATTACGGTGTAGTTATTTAGTTTAATCGCAGATAGGATAGACGCACTATGGACTCGGGAGGTGAATTAACGTTAATCATGTTTCCTATCATGTATCTAAGATTGCATTATAATAATTTCTTAAATCGGAATCTAATCGCCGGTGTGGGCATGTTTAATGAATTTGCCTGCTGTAAATACAATATTTTAATCGAACTGCTACTTTTTAAATGGACAGAAGACATTTAACGTTATATATATTTATTCCATATATTAACTTAACGTATAACAACAACCAGTAATGAAATAATGATTTTAATATGTTCTTTTCTTTTTGCATTTGGAGAGGAAGATGTTAAAGTACTATTTGTGTTTTTAATATTTTGTGCTTATTTTATTTTATTTTTTATTTTGTAGGATCAATACAGATCCCCTAATCATTATATATTTTACAGGCCACACACCCAAAGGAAAGGAGCCGCAGCATTGCTGTGCCAGGCGTGGTAAATGCAGGAACATCCTTCATGGAGATGGTGCGAGGTAAGCTGAAACTTGCAAGGCAAGATGAGGAAAAATGCAAGAATACTTTTCTCAATTTACATTGGTCTTGGGTTATTTATCTATATTTAAGTTATGTTTAATTCCCTGTAAAGTAGGAATAAAAACCATTATTAAAATGTTCTCTATTTTTAAAGTCCAGTGTCAGTGAAGATGATGTGCTCAGTGGGATACGTGAAGGAACCTCTCCAATCATTCTACCCTGACGACTGAGGTAATTCATCACATAGGGGATGCAGTTGTGGTCAAAAGCGTACACACACCGTGCAGAATAAACTGCTTCATCAGGGCAGTACTAGATAAAAAAGAGACAACATGCTCATTTTTATGATCCCTCATATGGCTATTTCTTTTTTTTCTTCTTTTTTTCATACAGATACTGCTGTATGAATATAAACTGTACATCTATCGTTTTAATTTAATTGAGCCAATTATAATAATGGATAGATCTGTTTTATAAATTAAAAAAGTTTTTTCTTTGCGTTTTCTTTTTCTTTCCTCAAGGTATATATTTTTTTGCTTTCCTGCCTCTTTGGAACATGTCCATTCACATATACTGTGGAGAGATGGTGCACCAGTTTCCTACTGATGGAGAGCTTCTGGGACATTGACATAAACAGCACTTTCCAAACAACTTGAAAATAGTTGGTGACAAACAATTTTGTGTGCCTTTGGAGTTCTTCAGTTTTTTTTTTTTTTTTTTTTTTTTTTGTTTTTTCATTCACTGTAATGCTGGAATAAGATTTTAGAATAAACCTTTTGGTCCTAATTTTGGTGCTAGTAAAGGTTTAAGAGCTTATAAGTTCAGTAACACTTTACAATAAGATCTAATTTGTTAACGTTATTTAATGAATTGACCAACATGATCTAACAGTGATTTCTTTTTATTTATGTTTGTTTATTAATAAACAACTATGTGTTTTTATGTGTTATTAATAGTTGTTGACCTTGCTTAATAAATTATAGTTCAAAGCTAGTTAATTAAATTTATAGTCATTGTTCATGCAAGTTAACAATGCATTAAATAATTAACATATACAACTTTAGATTTTAAGATTGCATTAATAATAGGGGTGTAACAGTACACAAAGCTGACAGTTCGGGGAGGAACACTAAATATAAAAATGCTTTCTTTTTTTTTTTTATTGGTTTACTGAACAAATTGTAATTGTCCTAAACTAAAGGTTTCTTAAAGAATTAAAAATATATAAAAATATCTCTACTAATTATTATTATTATCTTTATTTAACTATTATAATTGTAATATATAATTGCCTTGTTGTTTCTGTTTAATCAAACCAAAGGATGCTGTATAGTGTAGACTATATAGGGAGGCCTTACTTGCACTCGCATTGTATGCAAACGTGTAAACTTCTCATAAGACCATTTTTGCATTAACTTATAAATCTAATTATAGGTTAGATTTTTTCAGGTTTTCAGGTTAAGTAGAATATGATGAATATATAGGCTAATATAATCCATACATTTAGTGAAAGAGTTCATCTCTCTCGTGTTTTATCGACATCTTTCTGCTGTTGAAACACTGAACGATTACACAATGTGATACATTTTAGTAAGTTGTAATGTATCCTTAACATACCTTCTGATGTTAATTCATGTTTATTCTTTGACTATGACAAGGTGATCACATTCACTCGTGCCGCAGTGCTGCTTGAACTGATGTGTCTTTACAGTGATCTGTCATGTCACATTAAAGAGCATCAATATGGCATCACTTGAATTTAATGATAAAATTGACAGAATACATATGTTCTCATGGAAACTTGTATTGAAGTGTGTTCCACTCATTAAACAAGCCGTCTGTTAACTGTTAAAGATTGCATTCGTACCGCTCGTTACACACGTGCACTGTACCGGAAGTCCTGTACCGAACCGGTTCGGTATGAATACGTGCCGTTACACCCCTAATTAGTAAATGTTGAAATTAACATTAACTAAGATAAATAAATGTTTAAATTATTATTCATTCTAAGTTCATGTTAAATTAAGTAGTTAACTAATTAAACGTTACCCAAAGTTTTGAATCTTAGTGTTGTACATGAAACGATTCTTTTCTTTCCATTTGTTTGTATTTATTCATCTGTTGTGTGAGGTACTTTTCTGTGATGGGTAGATTTAGGTACCTTTGAATGAGGGACATATATAATAATGCATATAATTACATATAATTGCATATAATCCTCATTGTCCTCCAGACTCTTTCTAAATGAATTTGTGTTTGTGTAAATAGTTTTTTGGGTTTTTCTTGGGCATCAAAAAAAAGTTTTTTTTGTATATTTTTTTTACAGATTGTTTTGTCAATAAATGTAGAGGATTTAAATTTTGATGTGTTTATTATACGAGATTGAAGTTGTATTATTTGAAAAATGTAATTATGAATGTATTTCATTATATTAGAGTGTACATGTAAATTACGTTAAGGTATATTTTAGTTCATATTAATTGCTTGTTTTTAAGACAGTAGAATGGATGTCAGTGCATTGAGCAGTGCACTTTAATTACAATTTTAATACACTAGAAGCGATTATGAAAGTACATATAAAGTTGTATTTAAGTACCACTTAAGTTGTTCCAAAAAAATCACTCTTAATTGCAACTTATTGTATTTTATTTCAACTTAATATGTGATAAATTTGAAATTAATTGCATATAATGTGTGTGTAGCGGTGTATTATCTGCGTTGTTATCTTTTTAAGGAATCACTCACAAACTCTTTCTCCCATCAAGTCCTTTTTATTGATCTGGTGTAACAGAGACATATATGAGGACTCGTGCAGCAATTAGAACAGCGCGCGGCAGCCATGCACGACGCGCTGTGAAATCTCATGCAGACTGGGACTTTTACAAAAGCACATTTTAAGAACTTTTAACAATAACTCATGTACCTGGTGTAACAGAGACATATATGAGGACTCGTGCAGCAATTAGAACAGCGCGCGGCAGCCATGCACGACGCTGAGAAAGATAAAGATTAAATTAAAGTTAGGAAAAACACTTAAAGAAAGAAGATAAAGCAATGAAGTATATGATTACACATTACAGAGGGACAACCATACATGCACATTGTGTAAACTAATCAATTACACAATATACGGCCCTTTATAAGTCACCACATAAACTTATGCGACCTACCGCTGTGAAATCTCATGCAGACTGGGAAGTAGCAAAGTGTGCCCACCCCCCAAATCTGCATGGCGGTCGGAAAGATAAGGGGAAAACCCAAAAATGGTCATGACAAGTGGAATCACAAAATTCTTAAAGCACACCTGCTACACTCTCCCCTGCTGATTTCCACTTGCACATGACAAAAAAAACACAACATAAAACATCCAAATGGCACAAAGTCACCCAAAAAAAAAAAAAATACCCAGGTACATACAACCACATTTTAAATAAAAAAAATAAAGGAAAGCAAGAGAAACAAATTCTGTACCATTGTACCAAGAGATAATACTGTATGTCAAAATGACACTAAACACTCCGGTCCTAAGACCATTCTTTCCAGAATTAGAAATGGTAGAGGGTTGCAAAACCTCTAAACACTCACAGAAAAAAACATGCCTGTTACATGTTACATACTTTTAGTGGTCATTTTTGCACAGTATTTTATAAGATCATATCTACTTTTGGATCATTCTCTAATTCTCTTCCTTCAAAGTACTACAATCACAGACATTCTAAAATGTAAATTGTTTATCAAAAATACAGATATGACGTACCTTTAATAAGAACATGGCAAAAAAATAAAAATAAAAAACTACAACCCAGACAAAACCTTCTGATGCATCTCTAAGATCAGTCTAATAACTGGCTTAACCACCCTCCCACATCTGGTTCTGACAGTTAATGATCCACCCTGACTAGAAGGTGCTCCAGAACACTGCAGTAAATGGTCAGTGTCTACAGTGTCAGCAAGCACATCTGCATCAGCCTCATTAACGTTTCTATCAACATCAGGTTCACATGTCAAAGATCTGCCTTTCAACTGTCCATTGAGACTTGCAGCATGTGGTGCAGTCAAGGTAGTAGATGGTTCCTCTGCATTTAACTGGACAGAATCAGATTCAGAAAGACCAACTTCTTCAGAAGCTGAGAGTTCAGATACCCACGCCACAGTTCCCTTTCGGGGAACTCGAGCTGCGTCGAAACGCTGTGAGAACGCCTCTGCGTTAATGCGTCGTGAAGCGCCTGTAGAACCATTCCATCGGAAAAAAGATCGATCGTCGGCGTGATGACGTCATCGACCGGAAGCTATAAAACGTCCGCGAAAACAAACAGGAACTAGCTTCTGAGCCTTCAGCAAGCGATCTGTGTGAACCTGTCTGTCTATTTAGTGTTTTTGTCTGTCTATTGAAGAGTTTTTCCACCCTTTTTGTTAAATATTTCATATATATTAACAAAACAAAGAGAAAATAAAATAGATAGAGAATTAGGGCGAGTGAAAGCAGTTTTAAGAGTTGTGTTCATCCCTGCCCACGTTACATCACGAGTGGGGATACACACTCTCTTTGTGTAGCCTGCTTGGGAGCGCAGCATGCCCAGGCAGCCCTCGAGGGGGCTGCTTGCGAGCACTGTGAGCGTATGCCACTGAGAACGCTGCGCTCCCGCCGGGCACTCTTTGAGGAGGGTGCCTCGGCTCGTGTTCCCCGCGGCTCTGGTCCCGCTGCCGCCGAGGCGGAGCGGAGGCTGCAGTCGTGGGGATCACAATTGGATGTTGCAGAGGGGTTAGAGACGGGCGCTGCCTTATCTCTGCCCTCACCTGCACCATCCAGCGGCTCTTCTCGGGGCATGGAAGCACCCCTTACAAAAAATAACTGCAGTATATTGAAGTAAAACTGCAGTAAAACTGCAGTACATTGAAGTAAAACTGCAGTACTATGTAGTATAACTGCAGTACGATGTAGTATAACTGCAGTATAGTGTTGTAAAACTGCAGTACATTGAAGTAAAACTGCAGTACTATGTAGTATAACTGCAGTACTATGTAGTATAACTGCAGTACGATGTAGTATAACTGCAGTATAGTGTTGTAAAACTGCAGTACATTGAAGTAAAACTGCAGTACTATGTAGTATAACTGCAGTACTATGTAGTATAACTGCAGTACGATGTAGTAAAACTGCGGTACAGTGTAGTATAACTTGCAGTACAATGTAGTAAAACTGCAGTACAGTGTAGTATAACTTGCAGTACAATGTAGTATAACTGCAGTACAATGTAGTAAAACTGCGGTACAGTGTAGTATAACTTGCAGTACAATGTAGTATAACTGCAGTACAATGAAGTAAAACTGCAGTACAGTGTAGTATAACTGCAGTACATTGAAGTAAAACTGCGGTACAGTGTAGTATAACTTGCAATACAATGTAGTATAACTGCAGTACAATGTAGTAAAACTGCAGTACAATGAAGTAAAACTGCAGTACAGTGTAGTATAACTGCAGTACATTGAAGTAAAACTGCAGTACAGTGTAGTATAACTGCAGTACATTGAAGTAAAACTGCAGTACAGTGTAGTATAACTGCAGTACAGTGTAGTATAACTGCGGTACAGTGTAGTATAACTGCAGTACAATGTAGTATAACTGCAGTACAATGTAGTAAAACTGCGGTACAGTGTAGTATAACTGCGGTACAGTGTAGTATAACTGCAGTACAGTTCTGCAGTACATTGAAGTAAAACTGCAGTACAGTGTAGTATAACTGCAGTACAGTGTAGTATAACTGCAGTACAGTGTAGTAAAACTGCGGTACAGTGTAGTATAACTGCAGTACAGTGTAGTATAACTGCAGTACAGTGTAGTAAAACTGCGGTACAGTGTAGTATAACTGCAGTACAGTGTAGTATAACTGCAGTACAGTGTAGTATAACTGCAGTACAGTGTAGTATAACTGCAGTACAATGTAGTAAAACTGCAGTACAGTGTAGTATAACTGCAGTACAATGTAGTATAACTGCAGTACAATGAAGTAACTGTAGATTTGCAGTATAATGAAGTATAGATGCAATATAACTGCAGTACATTGAAGTTCAACAGCAGTATAAATGCATAAAATGTGCAAATGGTGTGTGTGATGTTCTTACAATTTATAGGGTAAATATACACAAATTCTAAAATGTGTACACATTTAAAAAAAAAATCTGTACAAATGATTCAACCATAAAATTATCTTACCAAAACATTCTTTACTCCTCCTCACATGGTATACTGAGATGCTGTCATAATAAATTGTATTCTGATTATTTGTTAATCTTGTTCATATGTATTTGGTAACTGGGCAAAATCACAAGCCCATATGAGTTATATTCTGATCAGTGGAGTGGTGTCCCATCACAAACAAACCTCTGAAAGTAAGTCTTGATTTTGTTCTGTATGAATTCCAGAATTCTGCAGTAAGATGTGACGAGACAATGGTAGCGCTTTCACCTGGCCAGAAATGAAGTGGCAACAATATAACCAATGCATACAAGATGAGTGTGTGTGTGTGTGTGTGTGTGTGTGTGTGTGTGTGTGTGTGTGTGTGTGTAGGTTAATTATCTAGTAAGATAGTTACAATGTAGGATTTTGTAAATGTATATGAAAAATATTTACAGAGAAAGGATGTAGTTTTGAACAGGTTATAATGGTCTGGGTGTGTTTCGTTAAGACCTATGTTTGGGGCTTCCCTGAGTCTTGCACTCAAGGGGAGACTGACGAAGTTGAATATAAGCTGCTGTGTTCTGTTCGACTGCATGCTCATTTATAACATGCGGGTTTCAAAATGAGCAACAACTGCACAGTGGAGGTAATGTATTATCATGATGATGACTACATGGAGATGTGACAGAGGAAGGAAGCCAACATACAAGACACAGCAGATGAGGACACAAGCTGAGTAGATGATGTGCAGGTAGCTGATAGCTGATGTGCAGGTAGTTGAGTAGATGATGTACAGGTAGCTGAGTAGCTGATGTGCAGGTAGCTCACGATCATTGGAGCACAGAGAAGCATCACAGCAGATCGTTGGAGCACAGAGAAGCATCACAGCAGATCGTTGGAGCACAGAGAAGCATCACAGCAGATCGTTGGAGCACAGAGAAGCATCACAGCAGATCGTTGGAGCACAGAGAAGCATCACAGCAGATCGTTGGAGCACAGAGAAGCATCACAGCAGATCGTTGGAGCACAGAGAAGCATCACAGCAGATTTTGCAGCACTGAGAAGCATCACAGCAGATCGTTGGAGCACAGAGAAGCATCACAGCAGATCGTTGGAGCACAGAGAAGCATCACAGCAGATCGTTGGATCACAGAGAAGCATCACAGCAGATTTTGCAGCACTGAGAAGCATCACAGCAGATCGTTGCAGCACTGAGAAGCATCACAGTAGATCGTTGGAGCACAGAGAAGCATCACAGCAGATCGTTGGAGCACTGAGAAGCATCACAGCAGATCGTTGGAGCACTGATAAGCATCACAGCAGATCGTTGGAGCACTGATAAGCATCACAGCAGATCGTTGGAGCACAGCGAAGCATCACAGCAGATCATTGGAGCACTGAGAAGCATCACGATCGTTGGAGCACAGAGAAGCATCACAGTAGATCGTTGGAGCACAGAGAAGCATCACAGTAGATCGTTGGAGCACAGAGAAGCATCACAGTAGATCGTTGGAGCACAGAGAAGCATCACAGCAGATCGTTGGAGCACAGAGAAGCATCACAGTAGATCGTTGGAGCACAGAGAAGCATCACAGTAGATCTTTGGAGCACAGAGAAGCATCACAGCAAATCGTTGGAGCACAGAGAAGCATCACAGCAGATCATTGGAGCACTGAGAAGCATCACAGTAGATCGTTAGAGCACAGCGAAGCATCACAGCAGATCGTTGGAGCACTGAGAAGCATCACGATCGTTGGAGCACAGAGAAGCATCACAGTAGATCGTTGGAGCACAGAGAAGCATCACAGCAGATCGTTGGAGCACTGAGAAGCATCACAGTAGATCGTTGGAGCACAGAGAAGCATCACAGCAGATCGTTGGAGCACAGAGAAGCATCACAGCAGATCGTTAGAGCACAGCGAAGCATCACAGCAGATCGTTGGAGCACTGAGAAGCATCACAGTAGATCGTTGGAGCACAGAGAAGCATCACAGCAGATCGTTGGAGCACAGAGAAGCATCACAGCAGATCGTTGGAGCACAGAGAAGCATCACAGCAGATCGTTGGAGCACAGAGAAGCATCACAGCAGATCGTTGGAGCACAGAGAAGCATCACAGCAGATCGTTGGAGCACAGAGAAGCATCACAGCAGATCGTTGGAGCACTGAGAAGCATCACAGCAGATCGTTGGAGCACAGAGAAGCATCACAGCAGATCGTTGGAGCACTGAGAAGCATCACAGCAGATCGTTGGAGCACAGAGAAGCATCACAGCAGATCGTTGGACCACAGAGAAGCATCACAGCAGATCGTTGGAGCACAGAGAAGCATAACAGCAGATCGTTGGAGCACTGAGAAGCATCACAGCAGATCGTTGGAGCACTGAGAAGCATCACAGCAGATCGTTGGAGCACTGAGAAGCATCACAGCAGATCGTTGGAGCACTGAGAAGCATCACGATCGTTGGAGCACAGAGAAGCATCACAGTAGATCGTTGGAGCACTGAGAAGCATCACGATCGTTGGAGCACAGAGAAGCATCACAGCAGATCGTTGGAGCACAGAGAAGCATCACAGCAGATCGTTGGAGCACAGAGAAGCATCACAGTAGATCGTTGGAGCACTGAGAAGCATCACGATCGTTGGAGCACAGAGAAGCATCACAGTAGATCGTTGGAGGCTTGCATGGAGCACAGAGAAGTATCACTAGAGATTGTCGGGAAAATAAATTTTTAGATTATTGATGTGTGCCATGTGTTTTACGGAGTACTAATCTAAAACTGGCAATATGCTATATGCTATAATGCCTTAGTGAGCTATATTGTGGGTAGAGTCCATTTTGCTATACAGTCCATAACTTAAGAAAATGATTTTAATTAAGCAAACACACATATTAATTTCAATTAATGTTTCTTTGCATTGTGTTTTGTACATGTTCTCCATATATACCAGTACATTTTATTTGTCACATTCTGAGATTAAAACACAAATTAGGCTGTAACCCTGGCATTTCTCCTTATACTGGTGTTCCGGGGGGGTTTCTTCTTCATCATTTTTCCTGAAATATTTTGTACAGGTTTCTTCTGGGTTGTTTTTTGTTTGGAATAGAGTCATCTTCTAAAAAATATTAGTATTTTTTTCGCCTATGGGTCATTTCACCAGCATAAATTGGTCAGATCTTTTTTCATGCCAACGCGATCGTTGCCCTGACAACGAGTCTAGAGCGTCACGCCGCGCGTGCTGTTACTTTTACTGCCCGTCGTTTTACTTCAGGATGGATATATACGTTTATTTCTTGGTTTATTTCTTCACTGACAACACCATTCATATATGTGAACTATCACAATTAAAACACAGAGACATTACAAAACTACACCCCAAGCTGTTCACAAGTAGGATAAAAGAGAAGAAGCCTATGTTTTCTGGAAGAAAAACTCGTCAGGCGAGCTGCAGCGTTGGCCTTGTCGAGTCATCCAGTTTAGCGGTGAGTAAAATGTCTAATGTCCTCAAATCTTTAGTTATTCAATTTAGAGAATGTAAAAAGACTTTTACTTATATCTTGGCTTATCAAACACAGTTGAGAAAACGGGGAAACGCAGCTCCCGTACTGATTTGTAGCGCGCGCACAGGTGCGTCTGGCTTGTAAAACACTGCACCTGCACAGAGACGCGCAGGGCTCATCAAAACACAGAACTGAAGCCTGACAGAAAGACAAGACAATGTTGTTTTTCAGAGCTGAAACATTCACTGTATAATCTACATCATATACACGGACCATTCTTTGGGCTGTAAAGAACTTAGCATACTGATTTTAAATATAGACTGAAGTGAGACTGATTACATCATTAAAATCTCACTCCAGCCAGTTACAACCTTGTTTGTATACAATGTAATTATGCTATCGATGAAGCTCAAATTAAAATATAAGTGAAAATAATTCATAATAATGAAATTAAACTGAACTGCACTGAATTCAACGTGTTTTTGTTTGTTTCTAGGAGAGCGTCAGGCCCTAATATGAGCGGCGCTTCAGGATAAAAGCAGAGAGAGAAAGCTGAGGGAGTGGAAAGGTAAAGACATCTAGTTATACCACAACAATTAATCCACAATGCTTATTATTATACCATGTTCTGTTCGAATACTGGATTCTGATTGACTGAAACGTGCATTAAAACAATGAATGCACAGATATTTACAGTCAGTTTAATCACCATTCCAAATTAATTTGTTGCCTTTTTGTAACACACACACACACACACACACACACACACACACACACACACACACACACACACACACACAGTGCCGTTTCTAGGCATAGGCAAACTAGGCGGTCGCCTAGGGCGCCAACAGCTGGGGGGCGCCAATGAGCCCCCGCCCCAACAAGATTTTTTGAGTTATTTCATATATATTTTATTATTAATATTTCGTACTTTTGCTATTTCAAGGCTGTTACGTTGCTGATCGTTACTGAGTGTTTGTTTGTGGTGTGGTAACGTTGCTGTGTGTGTGTGGCGCAAAAGCTGCGTGATATGCTCTCTCTCTTTCTCTGTCGCTCTCCCTGCTGTGCTGATTGTTGTAAACAGGTGCAGCTGTTTATGTGGGTGGAGCCCGGAATCGTTTGGTGGATAAAAGCCTGGAGGGAAGACTGCTCGACGAGTTCCCTTCTCCTGCTTCCAGTTGTTGTGCACCAGCGGCGTGTGTGTAAGGCTGCTGGACTGCGCCCTAGTGTAAAATCCTAGTGGGGATTACCTGTTGTTAGCGGTATAGGCCGGTAAATGTGAATTGTCCTTACCCATGCAGATCCTTTGTCAGTGGGAGGCCGTCTTTTGTTTAAATACTATTTTCTCCTGTTTTTCCCATTAGCAGGGAGGTAAGATTTATGTATTTCTTTTGTTATCTCTGTTCCAGGGAAGATCTTTAAAAATAGGTAGATGCCTTCTTTTGTTTGTTATTTTGGCCTACCCACTGATACCCTGATACACTGATACCTTGATACCACCTTGTAGGTGGTTTGATTGAGCAATAAACCAAACTGCCTCTCTGACCCAACTGGTGATTATTGTGGTGATTCTGGGAGCAGGAGACGGGACTCCGGGCGACACTTATCAGGTGTCGCTCTGTATGTTACGACCGACCGGGGTGTTTACGAAGGGAGATCGTAACATAATGGGGGCTCGTCAATAAAATCCGTAGCCGCGGATACAAGAATCAAGACCCCGGTGAGTAAATTAATTTCTTCTCCCATCTAATTTGATATAAAAAAGAATCTTGGGTGAGGGGGGGAATTATGGAGGGTGAACTTAAAGCTTTTGTAGAGTCTCCGACGGTTGAACAATTGCAGCGTTTCAAAAAGAAAGAATTGCTGCAAATAGCTAAATATTTTAAAATATCAGTACCGCCTACCGCAGTGAAAGCAGATATTAGAGCAGAAATCTATTCTGAATTAATTTCTCTTGCCCTTCTGACAGAAGAGTCAGTTATTACGCCCACGCACAAGCCTGATCCTGATGTGACATTGAAATTAAGAGAATTAGAACTACAGATTAAACGACAAGAGTACGAAAACCGTGTGGTCCATCTGCGCGAATTAGAACTGTTGCGGGTAACTAAACGGGAGGAGCGAACACAGTCTGCCGTTAGTGAGTCGCATGGAGCTGATAGACCAAGTCAATTTGATCCTACCCGATACATGAAACTTGTTCCACAATTCCGTGAATCAGAAGTAGATGCCTATTTTACTGCCTTTGAGAGGGTGGCAGGAAAACTATGCTGGCCGAAGGATATGTGGGCTGTGATGTTACAGAGTAGCTTCGTTGGCAAGGCACAGGAGGTCTGCGCTGCCTTGCCCATTCAGGACTCTCTGGATTATGATTTAGTAAAAGCTGCAGTCCTAAAAGCATACGAACTTGTGCCAGAGGCGTACAGGCAGAAATTTAGGAATCATACTAAGGTGTCTAAACAAACTTTTGTAGAGTTTGCACATGAGAAGAAAGCTATGTTGGAAAAGTGGTGTATTGCGTCAGAAGCAACAACGTTTGAGCGCCTCCAGGAATTAATATTGCTGGAGGACTTCAAAAGTTGTCTTCCTGAGAACTTGGTGTTACATTTGAACGAGCAGAAAGTCGTTTCCTTGTCGGAGGCAGCAGTGTTTGCTGATGAATATGTATTAACTCACCGCACAGTTTTTAATACGGCACGTCAGAATCAAAATGTAAAAGTGTATGCTGAACGGAATTCTGTACGCCCCTCGAAAACGGATATTCGTGTGAGCGCGTCTGGCGGAAATGCGTTTAAGCGTGCAGAATCTAAACGCGTATGTTTCTATTGCCTTGAGCCTAGTCATCTTATTGCTGACTGCAAGGCATGGAAACAGAAGAATGCGACTACTAGAGCGAAAGATGTTGCACATGTGACGTTTGAGCCACTGACAGGAGACGCAGAGGCGTTGCCAGGTGGAATGGAAACGTTTAAACCTTTTCTGATGAGTGGCTCAGTTTCTCTTTCTTCGGATAGTACGCCAAAGAAAGTGTCCATTTTAAGGGACACCGGCGCCGCTCACTCGTTTATTTGCGAAAATGCGCTTCCATTGTCAGCGGAAACATACACAGGAGCTGATATTTTGGTTCGGGGAATTGAACTGGGATGTATTAGAGTTCCCGTTCATTCCGTATTCTTGGAGTCCGATTTAGTCTCAGGCTTGGTGGATGTCGGAGTATGTGCGGAACTTCCTGTAGATGGTGTAAATTTCATTCTTGGGAATGATTTGGCAGGAGGTAAAGTGTTCCCTTTTCCTTTAGTCTCAGAGTCCCCTACACGGGACTCCGAGCCATCGGTTGTCGCTCCGCCTTTGTTTCCTGCTTGTGCACTTACGCGTTCTCAAGCAAAAAAAATTGAGGACGTAGTTGATCTGTCGGATTCTTTTCTAGTAGGTTCAAGCCCGAGGGAGTTAGCTCTGTCTGTTGATGACCATGTGTTAGAGACAAGCTCTGATATAGGCAATAAAAGGGTTAACGTTGGTCGGAAGCAGCTCGGTATTGCGCAGAAATCTGATCCCTCTTTGGCTCACTGTATTGAAGCAGCCGTAAAAACAAAAAATGACCTCGCTCATGTAAGAATAGGTTATTATTGGGACGGGGATGTTTTAATGCGCAAATGGCTTCCGATGTCTGACGGGACTGAGTTAGACCCTGTTTATCAAATTGTGTTGCCTGTGTGCTATCATTCAGTAGTGCTTGAATTAGCCCATGATCACGTTATGGCAGGACATTTTGGAGTAAATAAAACCTTTCAGCGTGTTATGAAGTATTTCTATTGGCCCGGTTTGAGAACGAGTGTTGCGAAATACTGTCGATCTTGTCACGCGTGTCAGATCGCGGGAAAGCCCAATCAGGTCATACGACCAGCGCCTTTACATCCGATTCCCGTGGTGGGGGAGCCTTTCGAACGTTTAATTTTGGATTGTGTAGGGCCACTTCCGAGATCTAAAAGCGGACACCAGTATATTCTCACGGTGATGTGTGCAGCCACTCGATTTCCTGAGGCTATTCCCCTGCGTAATTTGAAAGCAAAGACTGTTGTCAAAGAGCTCATTAAATTCTGCTCTCTCTTTGGTCTGCCGCGGATAGTTCAAACAGACCGTGGAACTAATTTTACGTCCAAGTTGTTTAAGCAGGTACTGTCTAGGATTTCGGTGTCACATCAGTTGTCCAACGCGTATCGACCCCAAACCCAGGGTGCTTTGGAACGCTTTCACCAAACACTCAAGACATTGCTGCGTATTCATTGCTCAGAAGAGGGGAAAGACTGGGCTGATAGTTTGCCTTTACTACTTTTCGCTGTACGAGAGACCGTGCAAGGTTCTCTAGGCTTCAGTCCAGCTCAGCTAGTTTTTAGACATTCCGTTCGTGGTCCCCTTAAGCTCTTGAGTGAACAATTGCTAGCGAGCGAAATCACAGATGTGCCAGTGCCCGAGTATGTTGAAACACTCCGTAAGCGATTGAAACGCGTTTGTGAACTTGCGAAGCTGAATCTTGAAAGCTCGCAAGCGGTGATGAAAAAGTGTTATGATCGTAAGAGTGTTGCTCGCTCGTTCGAGCCAGGACAGTCAGTACTGGCTTTGTTAACAGTGCCTGGTTCGTCTCTTCAAAGCCGCTTTACTGGTCCTTACATTATAGAAAGAAAAGTGAGCGACACAAATTACATACTGAGAACGCCAGATCGTAAAAAGAAAACACGGCTTTGCCACATTAACATGTTAAAGCCTTATCATACGAGAGATCAAGGTGAAACGTCAGCTAAACCTGTTGTTATGGTGGTTCCATCTGTTTCGTTAAATGAAGTCGAGGAGGAGGTTGGGGAGAGAATTCCTGCCGTTGGGGAAACTTTACAGAATTCTACTGTTCTTAAAAATGTACATGCTTTTCTGAGTCATCTGTCAAACGGTCACCGGGAAGATATTATAACATTGATCGATATGTTTCCTAATATTTTCTCAGATGTCCCGTCTCGCACTAATGTGTTATTCCATGACATCGACGTAGGAAATGCTGCCCCAATTAAACAACACCCTTACAGGGTTAATCCTCGTAAACGTGATATTATGAAAACGGAGGTGGAATGGGTTGGCAGAACCTAGCCAGAGTGCTTGGAGCTCTCCGTGCCTTCTTGTGCCAAAAGCTAATTCGACGTTTCGTTTTTGTACTGATTTTCGGAAAGTTAATGCAGTAACTAAGCCTGACTGTTTTCCTCTACCAAGAATAGATGACCTTATTGATAGGGTCGGTCCTGCCAAGTATGTGTCAAAACTTGACCTTCTTAAGGGTTACTGGCAGGTGCCCCTTACTGCACGCTCTGCCGAAATTTCAGCATTCGTCACTCCGGACAGCTTCTGTCAGTACTCGGTGATGGCGTTCAGAATGCGGAATGCGCCGTCCACTTTCCAACGGTTAATGCAGTTGGTACTCCGTGGTGTACAAAAGTGTGACTCATATCTAGATGATATTGTTGTATATTCTTCCACATGGAAAGAGCATGTTGAGACGTTACATGAGGTGTTTTCTTGTCTAGCGACGGCATCCTTAACAGTGAATCTGGTGAAATGCGAGTTCGCCAAAGCATACGTCACCTACCTCGGAAAACGTGTTGGCCAAGGTCAAGTTTGCCCACTAGATGCTAAGGTGATTGCTATATCTGAGTTTCCAGCACCTACGAATAAACGAGAGTTGCGCCGCTTTCTTGGGATGACGGGTTATTATCAAAGTTTTTGTCGCAATTTTGCTACTCTTGTTGCACCCTTAACCGATCTTCTCCGGCCAACTCAAAGTTTTATATGGTCTGCCGAGTGTCAACAGGCTTTTTCAGGAGCAAAAGATCTGTTATGTAACGCTCCAATTCTGTCTGCTCCTCATTTCGAACGCCCATTTGAACTCGAAGTTGACGCAAGTGCTATTGGTGCTGGTGCGGTCCTTTTACAAGCTTCCGAAAGGGACGTGAAAAAGCCAGTGTGTTATTTTTCAAAAAAATTCAGTCGCACGCAGTGCAGATATAGCACAATTGAAAAAGAGGCCCTAGCCTTGTTGATGGCATTGAAGCACTTCGAGGTTTACCTAGGTGGTTCTACCTTTCCAATCAAAGTGTATACAGACCATAACCCCTTGGTTTTTCTCAACCGTATGTACAATACAAATCAGCGCTTGATGCGGTGGGCTCTTGCGCTTCAGGAATGCAATCTAGAGATTGTACATAAACGCGGCACCGAGAACGTAATCGCTGATGCGCTGTCCAGAGCTCATAGTGCTGAAAATACTGGTGAGATGTTGGGAGATTAAAATTTTAATCTTTTGGGGTGGGAAGAGTGTTACGTTGCTGATCGTTACTGAGTGTTTGTTTGTGGTGTGGTAACGTTGCTGTGTGTGTGTGGCGCAAAAGCTGCGTGATATGCTCTCTCTCTTTCTCTGTCGCTCTCCCTGCTGTGCTGATTGTTGTAAACAGGTGCAGCTGTTTATGTGGGTGGAGCCCGGAATCGTTTGGTGGATAAAAGCCTGGAGGGAAGACTGCTCGACGAGTTCCCTTCTCCTGCTTCCAGTTGTTGTGCACCAGCGGCGTGTGTGTAAGGCTGCTGGACTGCGCCCTAGTGTAAAATCCTAGTGGGGATTACCTGTTGTTAGCGGTATAGGCCGGTAAATGTGAATTGTCCTTACCCATGCAGATCCTTTGTCAGTGGGAGGCCGTCTTTTGTTTAAATACTATTTTCTCCTGTTTTTCCCATTAGCAGGGAGGTAAGATTTATGTATTTCTTTTGTTATCTCTGTTCCAGGGAAGATCTTTAAAAATAGGTAGATGCCTTCTTTTGTTTGTTATTTTGGCCTACCCACTGATACCCTGATACACTGATACCTTGATACCACCTTGTAGGTGGTTTGATTGAGCAATAAACCAAACTGCCTCTCTGACCCAACTGGTGATTATTGTGGTGATTCTGGGAGCAGGAGACGGGACTCCGGGCGACACTTATCAGGTGTCGCTCTGTATGTTACGACCGACCGGGGTGTTTACGAAGGGAGATCGTAACAAAGGCATTATGATTAGTTGCGATTATTGGAGTGAAGTCGCCATGGTGATAGTGGCGCTGCTGTAATGAAATGAGATCATGTAGAGGGCGGCAGGAACGTCGTCATCCGTGGCGTTGTAACGCTTGTGTCCGAGTGAAAAATGCGGATAGCTCACTTAATGTAACTGGAGTGGATGCAAACACGGAGGCGATTAACATCAAACAGATCGCACTTTATTCCCCGCTGAACTCTCATCACAAACTCCCTTTCCGTCCACAGCATTACTTAATAAAACAAAATAACTGACTGTTAGCAACAGAAAACAGAAAATAATCCCAACACATGGGAGCACAAGACTCAGTGCGCACATACACAAAATGAAGACTTCGTTTGCAGGGAGCGCGCGCAACTCTTAAAGGGGCCACACTATATTTCTACTCGTTAAAGCGTGCTTTAGTTTCATCATCATGGAAAGGTCAAAGCCATCAGGGGCTCAGTATCGTCAAAAGAAAAATGAGGAAATATAAAAAAGAAAGCGAAATATACAGGTATGTTAGCCATTATTGGTTACTTGTTCTCTACTAATCTGGTCGCTCTATCATAACGCTGAGCAAAACATTACACTGAGTTTTAGTACTGGACGGACCACAAGCCATGCTCATTTCAGGTGCAGAACATTATAGCAGTTCATTTGAATACATTTTTTTTACATTAGAGATAGCTGTTTAGTGTAAATTGATCAAGTAGGCTAATACTGTCATAACCAGTAACCTCACTAGGCCCTTTTTTATTAATTTATGCATCAGCCCCCCCCCCCCCCCCCCAAAAAAAAAAAAATGTGATTAACCTTTAAAACATATGAAACTGGCCCAAGGCTTCGGCTACGGCTTTGTCCAGTCTTTTAGTCTTTGTGTCACTGTGTTCTTCAATCCGCAGCGGCGCCGAGTGACATGGTTTTCAAGCTATTGTTATCTAATTTTTTGGCCTTCAGAACATCTTAAAATACACATATGTAGATCATAGAAATCAACATTTTCTCGGGGGAGCATGCCCCCCAAACCCCCAACATCTGTGATCTCAGTGATAATAAACCAAAGCTACATTATTCGATTAATGCATGTACAATATGCCCATGAAATAAGAAAGTCATATTTACTTAATAAGTTGTAGTTTAAAGGGGGGGGGGGGGGGGGGGGGTGCAACATATGAATCTCGCCTAGGGTGCCAGAAAGGCTAGAAACGGCCCTGCACACACACACGCACACACGCACACATGTTGGTCTATGTGGTTTACAGGGACTCTCCATAGGCGTAATGGTTTTTATACTGTACAAACCGTATTTTCTATCCCCTTACACTGCCCCTAAACCTACCCATCACACGCACACACACACACACACACACACACACACACACACACACACACACACACACACACACTGCCCCTAAACCTACCCATCACAGGAAACATTCTGCATTTTTACTTTCTCAAAAAAAACATCATTTAGTATGTTTTTAAGGCCATTTGAATTATGAGGACAAACACACACACACACACACACACACACACACACACACACACGACAGTCACTCTCACACAGAGATCTTGCAGTGCTCTCACATATTTCTAAGCAAAGTCTTAATATTACTGTTTTGTAAAGTAATTAAACTGACAGCTTCATTATAGAGATGCTGCACAGGCAAAGGTAATTCACATGCATACAATATCTCTTTCTCAAATTGTGCACCACAAACATTAAGGAAAACTTTAAAATTGTAACTTTTTATCCTAGTTTTAACAGCCAGGAATGCATTACACGATTATAATGCACTTTCAGCAGGTGGTTCTTTGCCTCCACCTCATGAAGGGTTATAAGTTACAAAAAGTATTAAATGATGGGGGGACGATTACTATGGTATACATATACTGTATTCCAATAATATATTTACAAATATTTAAACATTCAAATTCATATTTTTATCCAATTATTTTATTTTAATTTAAGGTTAAAATTTTGAATGAAAGGGTTAGGTATTTCACAATTATTTATGAAAATATATAATACATTATAATGTACTTTATGAATACCTTTATTATGCATTATACTTAAAAGTAAAGTGGTAAAACTTTATTTAAAGCCTGTATTTATAATGCATTATTAAGAGTATTCTTATGCATTATAAACAACCTTATATGTTGTATCATCTGATAAATAATCATAACAATAGCCACAATACATAATAATATGTACATGTTTGTGGTTATAACTTTTAAGAGTACATTGCATTATAACCCCAGATGAAGCCTGCTTTTATAATGCACCATAAGGGTATTCTTAATGTATTATAATACATGCATAATGCCTTATAAACAACCCTATAATGTGTTGTATCATCTCATAAATAACCATAACAACAGTAATAATTTGTGCTTATTTGTGGTTATTTATGAGATGATACAACACATCATAAGGTTGTTTATAAGGCATTATGCATGTATTATAATACATTAAGAATACCCTTATGATGCATTGTAAATGCAGGCTTCAAAGAAAGTTTTACCCAAATGGTTATTACATTAACCATAAAAATCATGGGGGAAGTGGCCTCATTAAGATCACATACAGAACAAATCCTACATGTACATTTAATTTGGTATATATAAAACAGAAAGCACGATGAAATCATTGAAAGAGTATTTATATCACAGGAAAATTATGATTTCTGGTGTTGTAACTTTACTTTTTATTTAAATAACTGAATTTGTTGTTCTTAAGTTATCTGGGATAATGTCCTGCTTAATGTCCGACAGTCACTGGAGAAGTATTAAAACTTAAATCAAATGCACCCGATATGGTTAATCTTTTTGATATTCAAAATATAACGTGTTTAGCATCTGAAAATGGTTAAAACAATACTAAAGCTGTTTTACATACTTATACAGTTTAATCAACAATTTAAAATGTACTTATTAAAAAATGTAAGCGTTTATTTTATTGTTTTATTAGTATTGAAATGTGAAGAATTGAAATGTAAAAGGCAAAGTGGACATATATATAGCAAGCATACTATATGCCTTTGTTGAAGACTGTAACTGAAACTGATTTTTTTTCTTCTCTTCAGACTACATCGAAAAGAAATTCAGTGTGTCCACATCTGATATAACGGCAGTCATAAGGACCATGTTCCACAATGAGGACAAGCTGTTTAAAAAACGCGACATCCCTGATTAATGTGGGAAGAAATGGGGAATAGAGGAGTCATTTGCAAATACTTTAACTACATTTAGTATAACTTCCAGTCTCTTATTTATTTAAAGTTCAAATAAAAGTCTAATCACATTTATTGTTGCTTTGCTGTTGTAAAAATAAAACTTAATATTCTGGATATTCCGTTTGTATTTGTACTGTATTTACTGTATGTTGCACAGCACTTCAGTAGTATTGTAATTTTACTTTAGTTGTAGTATGTATTGCTACTACCAGTTATATTGCAGTATTATTGTAGTAATACTTCATATGTATTGCAGTAATACTTCAGTATTGTAGTAAAACTTCATGTTTTGCAGTAATACTGCAGTATTGTAGTAATACTTCATATGTTTTGCAGTAATACTGCAGTATTATTGTAGTAATACTTCATATGTATTGCAGTAATACTGCAGTATTATTGTAGTAATACTTCATATGTATTGCAGTAATACTGCAGTATTATTGTAGTAATACTTCATATGTATTGCAGTAATACTGCAGTATTATTGTAGTAATACTTCATATGTATTGCAGTAATACTGCAGTATTATTGTAGTAATACTTCATATGTATTGCAGTAATACTGCAGTATTATTGTAGTAATACTTCATATGTATTGCAGTAATACTGCAGTATTGTAGTAATACTTCATATGTATTGCAGTAATACTGCAGTATTATTGTAGTAACACTTCATATGTATTGCAGTAATACTTCAGTATTGTAGTAAAACTTCATATGTATTGCAGTAATACTGCAGTATTATTGTAGTAATACTTCATATGTTTTGCAGTAATACTGCAGTATTATTGTAGTAATACTTCATATGTATTGCAGTAATACTGCAGTATTATTGTAGTAATACTTCATATGTATTGCAGTAATACTGCAGTATTATTGTAGTAATACTTCATATGCATTGCAGTAATACTGCAGTATTATTGTAGTAATACTTCATATGTATTGCAGTAATACTGCAGTATTATTTTAGTAATACTTCATATGTATTGCAGTAATACTGCAGTATTATTGTAGTAAAACTTCATATGTATTGCAGTAATACTGCAGTATTATTGTAGTAATACTTCATATGTATTGCAGTAATACTGCAGTATTATTGTAGTAATACTTCATATGTATTGCAGTAATACTGCAGTATTGTAGTAATACTTCATATGTATTGCAGTAATACTGCAGTATTATTGTAGTAACACTTCATATGTATTGCAGTAATACTGCAGTATTATTGTAGTAATACTTCATATGTATTGCAGTAATACTGCAGTATTATTGTAGTAAAACTTCATATGTATTGCAGTAATACTGCAGTATTGTAGTAATACTTCATATGTATTGCAGTAATACTGCAGTATTATTGTAGTAATACTTCATATGTATTGCAGTAATACTGCAGTATTATTGTAGTAATACTTCATATGTATTGCAGTAATACTGCAGTATTGTAGTAATACTTCATATGTATTGCAGTAATACTGCAGTATTATTGTAGTAATACTTCATATGTATTGCAGTAATACTGCAGTATTGTAGTAATACTTCATATGTATTGCAGTAATACTGCAGTATTATTGTAGTAATACTTCATATGTATTGCAGTAATACTGCAGTATTATTGTAGTAATACTTCATATGTATTGCAGTAATACTTCATATGTATTGCAGTAATACTGCAGTATTATTGTAGTAATACTTCATATGTATTGCAGTAATACTGCAGTATTATTGTAGTAATACTTCATATGTTTTGCAGTAATACTGCAGTATTATTGTAGTAATACTTCATATGTTTTGCAGTAATACTGCAGTATTATTGTAGTAACACTTCATATGTATTGCAGTAATACTGCAGTATTATTGTAGTAACACTTCATATGTATTGCAGTAATACCGCAGTATTATTGTAGTAATACTTCATATGTATTGCAGTAATACTGCAGTATTATTGTAGTAACACTTCATATGTATTGCAGTAATACCGCAGTATTATTGTAGTAACACTTCATATGTATTGCAGTAATACTGCAGTATTATTGTAGTAATACTTCATATGTATTGCAGTAATACTGCAGTATTGTAGTAATACTTCATATGTATTGCAGTAATACTGCAGTATTATTGTAGTAACACTTCATATGTATTGCAGTAATGCTGCAGTATTGTAGTAATACTTCATATGTATTGCAGTAATACTTCAGTATTGTAGTAAAACTTCATATGTATTGCAGTAATACTGCAGTATTATTGTAGTAATACTTCATATGTATTGCAGTAATACTGCAGTATTATTGTAGTAATACTTCATATGTATTGCAGTAATACTGCAGTATTATTGTAGTAATACTTCATATGTATTGCAGTAATACTGCAGTATTATTGTAGTAATACTTCATATGTATTGCAGTAATACTGCAGTATTATTGTAGTAATACTTCATATGTATTGCAGTAATACTGCAGTATTGTAGTAATACTTCATATGTATTGCAGTAGTACTGCAGTATTATTGTAGTAACACTTCATATGTATTGCAGTAATACTTCAGTATTGTAGTAAAACTTCATATGTATTGCAGTAATACTGCAGTATTATTGTAGTAATACTTCATATGTATTGCAGTAATACTGCAGTATTATTGTAGTAATACTTCATATGTATTGCAGTAATACTGCAGTATTATTGTAGTAACACTTCATATGTATTGCAGTAATACTGCAGTATTGTAGTAATACTTCATATGTATTGCAGTAATACTGCAGTATTATTGTAGTAATACTTCATATGTATTGCAGTAATACTGCAGTATTATTGTAGTAATACTTCATATGTATTGCAGTAATACTGCAGTATTGTAGTAATACTTCATATGTATTGCAGTAATACTGCAGTATTATTGTAGTAATACTTCATATGTATTGCAGTAATACTGCAGTATTATTGTAGTAATACTTCATATGTATTGCAGTAATACTTCATATGTATTGCAGTAATACTGCAGTATTATTGTAGTAATACTTCATATGTATTGCAGTAATACTGCAGTATTATTGTAGTAACACTTCATATGTATTGCAGTAATACTGCAGTATTATTGTAGTAACACTTCATATGTATTGCAGTAATACCGCAGTATTATTGTAGTAATACTTCATATGTATTGCAGTAATACCGCAGTATTATTGTAGTAATACTTCATATGTATTGCAGTAATACTGCAGTATTATTGTAGTAATACTTCATATGTATTGCAGTAATACTGCAGTATTATTGTAGTAATACTTCATATGTATTGCAGTAATACTGCAGTATTATTGTAGTAATACTTCATATGTATTGCAGTAATACTTCATATGTATTGCAGTAATACTGCAGTATTATTGTAGTAATACTTCATATGTATTGCAGTAATACTGCAGTATTATTGTAGTAATACTTCATATGTTTTGCAGTAATACTGCAGTATTATTGTAGTAATACTTCATATGTATTGCAGTAATACTGCAGTATTATTGTAGTAATACTTCATATGTATTGCAGTAATACTGCAGTATTATTGTAGTAACACTTCATATGTATTGCAGTAATACTGCAGTATTATTGTAGTAATACTTCATATGTTTTGCAGTAATACTGCAGTATTATTGTAGTAACACTTCATATGTATTGCAGTAATACTGCAGTATTATTGTAGTAACACTTCATATGTATTGCAGTAATACTGCAGTATTATTGTAGTAATACTTCATATGTATTGCAGTAATACTGCAGTATTATTGTAGTAATACTTCATATGTTTTGCAGTAATACTGCAGTATTATTGTAGTAACACTTCATATGTATTGCAGTAATACTGCAGTATTATTGTAGTAATACTTCATATGTATTGCAGTAATACTGCAGTATTATTGTAGTAATACTTCATATGTATTGCAGTAATACTGCAGTATTATTGTAGTAATACTTCATATGTATTGCAGTAATACTTCATATGTATTGCAGTAATACTGCAGTATTATTGTAGTAATACTTCATATGTATTGCAGTAATACTGCAGTATTATTGTAGTAATACTTCATATGTTTTGCAGTAATACTGCAGTATTATTGTAGTAATACTTCATATGTATTGCAGTAATACTGCAGTATTATTGTAGTAATACTTCATATGTATTGCAGTAATACTGCAGTATTATTGTAGTAACACTTCATATGTATTGCAGTAATACTGCAGTATTATTGTAGTAATACTTCATATGTTTTGCAGTAATACTGCAGTATTATTGTAGTAACACTTCATATGTATTGCAGTAATACTGCAGTATTATTGTAGTAACACTTCATATGTATTGCAGTAATACTGCAGTATTATTGTAGTAATACTTCATATGTATTGCAGTAATACTGCAGTATTATTGTAGTAATACTTCATATGTATTGCAGTAATACTGCAGTATTACTGTAGTAACACTTCATATGTATTGCAGTAATACTGCAGTATTGTAGTAATACTTCATATGTATTGCAGTAATACTGCAGTATTATTGTAGTAATACTGCAGTATTATTGTAGTAATACTTCATATGTATTGCAGTAATACTGCAGTATTATTGTAGTAATACTTCATATGTATTGCAGTAATACTGCAGTATTGTAGTAATACTTCATATGTATTGCAGTAATACTGCAGTATTATTGTAGTAATACTTCATATGTATTGCAGTAATACTTCATATGTTTTGCAGTAATACTGCAGTATTATTGTAGTAATACTTCATATGTTTTGCAGTAATACTGCAGTATTATTGTAGTAACACTTCATATGTATTGCAGTAATACTGCAGTATTATTGTAGTAACACTTCATATGTATTGCAGTAATACCGCAGTATTATTGTAGTAACACTTCATATGTATTGCAGTAATACTGCAGTATTATTGTAGTAATACTTCATATGTATTGCAGTAATACTGCAGTATTATTGTAGTAATACTTCATATGTATTGCAGTAATACTGCAGTATTGTAGTAATACTTCATATGTATTGCAGTAATACTGCAGTATTATTGTAGTAACACTTCATATGTATTGCAGTAATACTGCAGTATTGTAGTAATACTTCATATGTATTGCAGTAATACTTCAGTATTGTAGTAATACTTCATATGTATTGCAGTAATACTGCAGTATTATTGTAGTAATACTTCATATGTATTGCAGTAATACTGCAGTATTATTGTAGTAATACTTCATATGTATTGCAGTAATACTGCAGTATTATTGTAGTAATACTTCATATGTATTGCAGTAATACTGCAGTATTGTAGTAATACTTCATATGTATTGCAGTAATACTGCAGTATTATTGTAGTAATACTTCATATGTATTGCAGTAATACTCCATATGTATTGCAGTAATACTGCAGTATTATTGTAGTAATACTTCATATGTATTGCAGTAATACTGCAGTATTATTGTAGTAACACTTCATATGTATTGCAGTAATACTGCAGTATTATTGTAGTAATACTTCATATGTATTGCAGTAATACTTCATATGTTTTGCAGTAATACTGCAGTATTATTGTAGTAATACTTCATATGTTTTGCAGTAATACTGCAGTATTATTGTAGTAACACTTCATATGTATTGCAGTAATACTGCAGTATTATTGTAGTAACACTTCATATGTATTGCAGTAATACCGCAGTATTATTGTAGTAACACTTCATATGTATTGCAGTAATACTGCAGTATTATTGTAGTAATACTTCATATGTATTGCAGTAATACTGCAGTATTATTGTAGTAATACTTCATATGTATTGCAGTAATACTGCAGTATTATTGTAGTAATACTTCATATGTATTGCAGTAATACTGCAGTATTATTGTAGTAACACTTCATATGTATTGCAGTAATACTGCAGTATTATTGTAGTAATACTTCATATGTTTTGCAGTAATACTGCAGTATTATTGTAGTAATACTTCATATGTATTGCAGTAATACTGCAGTATTATTGTAGTAACACTTCATATGTATTGTAGTAATACTGCAGTATTGTAGTAATACTTCATTTGTATTGCAGTAATACTGCAGTATTATTGTAGTAATACTTCATATGTATTGCAGTAATACTGCAGTATTATTGTAGTAATACTTCATATGTATTGCAGTAATACTGCAGTATTGTAGTAATACTGCAGTATTGTAGTAATACTTCATATGTATTGCAGTAATACTGCAGTATTATTGTAGTAATACTTCATATGTATTGCAGTAATACTGCAGTATTGTAGTAATACTTCATATGTATTGCAGTAATACTGCAGTATTATTGTAGTAATACTTCATATGTATTGCAGTAATACTGCAGTATTGTAGTAATACTTCATATGTTTTGCAGTAATACTGCAGTATTATTGTAGTAACACTTCATATGTATTGCAGTAATACTGCAGTATTATTGTAGTAATACTTCATATGTATTGCAGTAATACTGCAGTATTATTGTAGTAATACTTCATATGTATTGCAGTAATACTGCGGTATTATTGTAATAATACTTCATATGTATTGCAGTAATACTGCAGTATTATTGTAGTAATACTTCATATGTATTGCAGTAATACTGCAGTATTGTAGTAATACTTCATATGTTTTGCAGTAATACTGCAGTATTATTGTAGTAACACTTCATATGTATTGCAGTAATACTGCAGTATTGTAGTAATACTTCATATGTATTGCAGTAATACTGCAGTATTATTGTAGTAACACTTCATATGTATTGCAGTAATACTGCAGTATTATTGTAATAATACTTCATATGTATTGCAGTAATACTGCAGTATTATTGTAGTAACACTTCATATGTATTGCAGTAATACTGCAGTATTATTGTAGTAATACTTCATATGTTTTGCAGTAATACTGCAGTATTATTGTAGTAACACTTCATATGTATTGCAGTAATACTGCAGTAGTATTGTAGTAATACTACATATGTATTGCAGTATACTGCAGTATTGTAGTAATACTTCATATGTATTGCAGTAATACTGCAGTATTATTGTAGTAATACTTCATATGTATTGCAGTAATACTGCAGTATTATTGTAGTAATACTTCATATGTATTGCAGTAATACTGCAGTATTATTGTAGTAACACTTCATATGTATTGCAGTAATACTGCAGTATTATTGTAATAATACTTCATATGTATTGCAGTAATACTGCAGTATTATTGTAGTAACACTTCATATGTATTGCAGTAATACTGCAGTATTATTGTAGTAATACTTCATATGTTTTGCAGTAATACTGCAGTATTGTAGTAACACTTCATATGTATTGCAGTAATACTGCAGTAGTATTGTAGTAATACTACATATGTATTGCAGTATACTGCAGTATTGTAGTAATACTTCATATGTATTGCAGTAATACTGCAGTATTATTGTAGTAATACTTCATATGTATTGCAGTAATACTGCAGTATTGTAGTAACACTTCATATGTATTGCAGTAATACTGCAGTATTATTGTAGTAACACTTCATATGTATTGCAGTAATACTGCAGTATTATTGTAGTAATACTTCATATGTATTGCAGTAATACTGCAGTATTATTGTAGTAACACTTCATATGTATTGCAGTAATACTGCAGTATTATTGTAGTAACACTTCATATGTATTGCAGTAATACTGCAGTATTGTAGTAACACTTCATATGTATTGCAGTAATACTGCAGTATTATTGTAGTAACACTTCATATGTATTGCAGTAATACTGCAGTATTATTGTAGTAATACTTCATATGTTTTGCAGTAATACTGCAGTATTGTAGTAACACTTCATATGTATTGCAGTAATACTGCAGTAGTATTGTAGTAATACTACATATGTATTGCAGTATACTGCAGTATTGTAGTAATACTTCATATGTATTGCAGTAATACTGCAGTATACTGCAATATTGCAGTTTTTTCGTGTCCAAAAAACTGCATTTTTCTACATGTAACAAAAACTGCAGTATTACTTTAAAAAAACTGCAGTAATTTTTTGTAAGGGTACCACCACGCTACTGAAAAATGTAGTTAAGCTAGTAGCGTCACTACTTGTAGCGACGCTACTGCCCAACACTGTTTTTTACTTAAAATTCCCTTGGCCAGCAGTTCCTGTGCTGGTTTCTGACCATTCCCTCCTCTTATTCCTATAATAACGGCCAGTGTGAACATCCTACAGAGATCACATTATCAATCATGTTATCATCCACTAACCTTTCACTTCTCAACAGGTTGGGATAGCAACGTGATACTTCCTGCCTGTGTGTCCTAAGAAGGACGTCTCGTTTAATTCTGATTAAGGACACTCCGTATACTGCATCCCACACAGGACGTGTCCTCCGGAGGACGCAGGCTTCGAAATTTAACGAAATGAGACACAGCTATGGATGTGCAGGAGATGAGCGCGGTAATTTTTGTAGCGACTCTGTGCACTGAGAAAAAAGTGAAAAAAAGAGCCAAACGCACTTGGATGAAGTCTTGGGTGGGTAGATGTGGCCAGTATGGTCTCTACAGATTACAGCGGGAGTTAGAGGTAAGTGTTTTTCTGTGCGGATGAGTCAAAATATTGAGTCTAATTTGTAAGCGTGTTCTGTTCGTTTATTGTTATTGTATTTCATTTTATTGCAACACATGTAGAAAGAGGACAGCTTCGGATTCAGAAAAATGCTAAGAATGGACCATGAGGAATTTAACATCCTTCTTGGTACGGTTGAACCTCTAATCGCAAAACAGAATACGAAAATGAGACGGGCCATCACTGCCAGAGAAAGGTTGTCATTAACCCTTCGCTTTTTAGCAACAGGTTTGTTCGTTCATATGATATCTGGTGCTTTACTTAAAAATAGCAATGATGATGATTATGATTACATTTCATAAATATAAAATAAAGAATGTGTGTGAGTGTGTGCTTCATATTTTTAAAATGTCTTGTCATAATTTGTATTCCCGAAGGTGAAAGCTACAAATCATTAAGCTTTCAGTACAGAATGGGGGCTTGCACAATCTCTAGGACTGTTACAGAAACGACAGAAGCATTGCACCAAGAACTGAAAGAAGAGTACCTAAAGGTAAGGGAGTAAAACAAATGTTTTGATGTAAAACTTAAATGACATGCTTAAAATTACATTTAGTAAGTAAATCTACACTTAATATAAAACAAAACGGATAAAAAAATGATCATGACAGAAAGACAGAATGATAATGATAGCTTCATATTTAAGGAGCATTATTCACAGCTATGACATTTTTTTTTAAAGGGCTGGAAATATATCCCTACAAAAAGTAGTCAATATTGAGCGATTACATTTTAGACACAATATTGTCTGTTTTTGCTCTATTTTTGGCTAAAGATAATATGTAGCCTACTAACAATAGCAGTACGATCAACAAACAGCTGTTTCCCAGCTGACGGTCACAGGTATATAGGGGCCCTGTGATAACCCCCCTGTACTGGGTGATCATGTGGACAATATTGTCAACACAAAAGCATTAAATATTGGCAATATTAAGATGATTTGACATTTCCAATTAATGTGGGTTTCATTCTTCTACAGTCTATTAATATTAGTTTAGGCTACTTTTAATTTGTTTTTTATTTTTTTACTTGGACAAGTGAATGACCAATGACCGAAGGACAAGCACATGACAAGGCTTAATGTCGAGCCCTGCTTTACATAACAGTTACAGATTAATGTCCATTTATGCTTAAGTGGTTGTTTCCCAATTAAATTTGGGTGTTAGGGAGCCAGTAAGTAATTACAAAAATACAGCATGTACTTATTTTATTTCTTCTTCTTTTTTAAACTTTTAGACACCAAAAACTGAGAAGGAATGGCAAACAATTGCCGCTTCATTCCAGCAAAAATGGCAGTTTCCGAACTGTTTGGGTGCCCTGGATGGGAAACATATATTTATTCAGCCACCAGCAAACAGTGGGAGTACATTTCATAATTATAAAGGCAGATTCTCAGTTTTGATGATGGCAGTGGTGGACGCCAGCTACAAGTTTCTGTATGTGAGTGTTGGTGCTCAGGGCAGGATAGCAGATGCAGGACTTTTTGCCCACTCTGACTTCAGACAAGCACTTGACCAGGGACTCCTCCACATCCCACCTCCACAGCCACTGCCAAACTCAGAAGTCTTTGTACCTTTCATGTTTATAGGAGATGATGCGTATCCTTTACGTGCAGACCTAATGAAACCATACTCTCACAGGCACACGGAGCGTCAGGAGAGGATCTTTAATTACAGACTATCACGTGCGCGTCGTGTTGTTGAAAATGCCTTTGGCATTCTGGCCAATAGGTGGAGGCTATTTCGCACCACTATCCCTCTTCATCCAAACAATGTAGGAAAAATCACATTGGCAGCCGTCTGCCTCCATAACTTCCTCAGCGAAGGACACTCTGAGGCATACACCCCCCCCGGGACTGGCTGACAGAGAAGATGAAGACCACAGACTTATGAAAGGAGGATGGAGGACAGAGGAACTAGCACTGCAGTCATGGCAAGGAGGAAGAGCTAAAAACTTCAGCCTTGAAGCAAGACAGCAGAGAGATACACTTAAAGACTGCTTTATTTCTCCTGCAGGCCTTGTTCCTTGGCGAGACACATTTGTTTGAGTTTGCATCAGTCTAGTAAACTGTAATAGAATCTGTTGTAATAACACTTGTTTTTAATTGTACCGTGAGGCATTCATTTTGTACAGTGATTGAGTAATTACACCAGGACTACAGATTCACCTGTTCATTTTATTTGATTAATTTTATTTGATGAACAGAGAGAAATAAATATATTTTGTCACCCCAATGAAGTATATTATCCTGTACTACAGACTTCCCTGAGTAAAGTAAACTTACAAATGTATTACGAAAATTCATACAAAGCAAATGTAACTGAAGTAAGGAAATGTAAACCAGGGGCAGCCCTAGTTGGGCACATCTGATGTTAACAAATGTGACCTCATAAAACAATGTGTGCACCATTTAGTACATTCAAAGCATATTCATAACAGAAGCAGAATTCATACCATAAATTTAGTTTAGATGTTAGTCCTCAAAATCATGGACCATCTTGGGAAAGCCATGTGTTTGAGGATGGTCAAGTTGTGTCTTGTAATTATTTACTTGTTGTGGGGGAAGAGAGTGAGATGAAAATTGAGGTGGGAGCTGAAATGTTGGTAGATATGGTGAGGGTGGCTGATGTGCAAGAAAAGGTGGGTTTGGTGAATCATTTGGGGTTACACCAAGCTGCTCGGATTCTTGTGCTTCATAAATTGTATTCATGATTTTCCTTTTTATGCAAATTCGCAAAGTGTGATCATTAATGTTACTAATTTCTACTGCCACCTGCTGCCCAAACGTGGCTTCTGAATTTGCAGCACTAAACTGCTTCACATTGGCAGTTTGAATGAATGCCGCTGACATATCTTTTAACACTGTAAGTTTTTGAATTTCTATGTCTTCAGATTGCCTCTGTTTCTGTTGTTTCTTTAGTTGTTTTTGTTGTTGTAAAAACGCTCTTTTCATGGCACCTATCAGTTTGAGCAGACCCAGGCTGTTTTTGAACTGGTCTTGCATCCCGGTCAGATCCATCTTCTTGCTCACTTGCTTCATTTGGGTTCTTCTCATCTCCTTTTAACAGTTCCTTTATAGATGGGTCAAGCTGTAAAGTCATTAAAGTCGTGATAAATAGTTAATTGACTAGTAGAAGTATCCACAATAAAAAAGGTAACGTTTACAAAAAAATACAGTTAAACACAGTAAACATTTAATCAATCAATCACTTTTAAAAAATCACTTTTAAATGAAATGTAATTTGATGTACTCAAGTAAAAATAACATTTTGAAAATACATAAGTGTACACAAGATCATTGATTCATAATCAATGATCAGCAAGCATAATTTTGACTCAGTTTTTCAACATTGTTGTCATGGCATTTTGCAGACGTTTTTATTGCAACTTGGAATGCAATAATAAGTAAATCGCACTGCATTTGAATTAACAGTAAGAATACAAGAAAAGAGGTTTAAAATTTGTTAAAAAAATAAAATTAAAAAAAAGGACTGAAGTAGTAAGAGTTTGGCCAATAAAGAACTGATAAGTTGTGTTGTTGTCACAGGTCCTTAACCATTCTGAAGAAACTTTGACTGAGCCATTCAAATTGCGGTACATCATTTTGGCATATGTCAAAAATGATGTGGCACCGAAGCTTTCTCTGTCTTTGCCCTGATTTATGTTTGAGTAGGGTTGGAGCTTTATTATGCTGAACTGTGGCCCTCCCGGATCTGAATTTGTCAGTCCATTCAGAAATGTAATTGTACGGATCACGTGACGCTTTCATGGGCCCAGACGCACATTAGCCAAGCTCCGCATATGTAGCCCTTATTTTCTTCTGTTTAACTGTCTTTCTTAAATTTGGGGTAGTTTTTTTTCGTTTTTCTTTGGTTCGTAGATGTCTCACAGTCGGAAACTCGCTTATCTTTCACCATCATCATCTCCAATAAAAAAGAAAAATAAATCAGCAGCCGCGGCAGGCCGAGCGGACATGGAAGACAACATGGCGATCACTATAAAGCGATTTGAAGACATTTTGAAAATGGAACTAGCAGCAATGCGCACCGAATTCGCGTCCCACATGACAACAATCCAGAATATGTGCTCTAAAATTGACTTTTTAACCGGTGAACAAAGAGAGCAGAAAAGAGTGGTCAACGATCACACTAGGCGTCTGGATGCCCTCGAGCAACAAGTGACTGATTTACAAGACCGCAGCAGACGCAGTAATCTCCGGCTGCTAGGGCTACCTGAAGGGGCAGAGAAAGATGACCCAATTGGCTTTCTGAAGCGGTCACTGCCGACCTGGATTCCATCACTAGCGGGCAAAGATATCGAAATCGAACGTGCGCATCGAATTTATTCCAGAGCTTCAACTGATCACGCCAAACCGCGAGTATTTATCTTCAAGCTGTTACGCTATAACGACAGGAATCTGATTCTGAACGAAGCAAGACGCCATGGTCCTGTAAAATCAAACGACGGTGCAATGCTGAATTTCTTCCCCGACTTTTCTCCCGCGACGGCAAAGAAGCGGAGCTCTTTCTCTATAATACGGAAGGAACTGAAAGAGGCAGGCCTGCAGACCTTTCTTCAGTATCCAGCTACGCTGAAGGTTGTCATGAAACACGGCGAGACTAAACTACTATACTCTCCGGATGAAGCGCGCCGATTCCTTAACTCGATTACCGGATCTCATTCTCCGAGGATGGACGTTGCACAAGAAGGGATTATTGATACTGAGTGACTTGACTCCTGACTTAACACTCCAAAACTAACTTGGCATGTGATGGTCGTCTGCTGGCGATCTCTTTTCCCTCTCTCTCTTGGAAGCTAGGAGACAAGATATCACTAAAATACAGGTTTCAATACATATGACGTAATTACGTCTACTTTCTCTTTACAGAGAGTATAAATCTTCTTTTTTCTTTTTTTCTCTTCCAATTTTTCTTTTCTTTTTTTTCTTCTTCTTCTTATTTGCTTTTACCCCACTTCATTACTGTTTCAAATTCGAATTCAAAGTTATTCTGTCCTCTTACACTAGGGCTAACAGCGGTGTACTAATGTTGTACAGGCTGTCATGTTGCTGTCACTGATAATGACAGGGGAGGTCGACAGACTGGGGTTTGTTCTTACTCCAGTCTGTAACAGTTCTATAGGGTGGGTTTTCTTTAAGTTAAAGAGTTTTTCGGGGGATGTGGGATGGGTTAAAGGTAGACTCGAGATAATTCACTTGCAGTGGTTTTACTTTGTCTCATTTGTACAACTCACTTTTTTGCTGGATACTTATGACTGAGTTAAATATACTAAGTTGTAATGTAAATGGTTTAAATGGCCCCCATAAACGTACAAGTTTTTTAGATTTACTGCGTCGAAGAAAGGTGGACATTGCTTTAATCCAGGAATCTCATTTGCGGAAGGAGGATGTTCATAGATGCAACAATAAATATTATGAGGTGGTCTCTTTTACTGCAGCTGAAAATAAAACTAAAGGTGTATTAATAATTGTTAGAAGAAATTTTAACATCTCCATTCTAGACAAAATTAGTGATATTGCTGGCAGAATAACTTGTATAAAAACGGTGGTTGAGAATAAGAAAATAGCTTTTCTCTCAGTTTATGCACCATGTAGTCCAGATCCAACTTTTTTTTCAGAATTATCCACCTATCTCACTGATCTAACAGACTTTGAGATAGTAATGGGTGCAGATATGAACGCTGTAATGTCCCATGACCTTGATAGATCTGGTAACAATTTTTCTTATTCCCAGACTGCTTCTACTGAGCAACTTAAACAATGTATAGTCTCTTTTTCATTAGTAGACGCGTGGTGGTTATTTAACCCTTCCCAAAAATCATATACATTTTTCTCAGCCAGACACAAATCATATTTACGGATCGACTACATTTTTGTTTCCTCTTCATTGACTTCAATGATACTTGAAGTCGACATTTCTCCCCTCTCTCTGTCAGACCATTGTACCAATTTTTTGAAACTTTCAATTACCCAGAGACCTCCGCGAGCCCCCAGATGGCGTTTTAATACAAATCTATTAAAAGATGAGGTTTTTTGTGATCAATTCAGGTCTAAATTTTGTGAATTTATTGACATCAACAAAGGCTCGGTAGATGACCCACGAATACTGTGGGAGGCGACAAAGGGTTTTATAAGGAATTTCTCGATTTCATATGCTTCTTTTCGCCAAAAAACTCACCGTAAGAAAATCTATGACTTAGAATCTGAACTCCGATCACTAGAACAGGCAAACCAACTCTTTTTTTCTGATAGTACTGCAGCCAAAATTGAAACTGTTAGGAAAGAACTTAATTTATTATATAGATACAAAGCTGAATTTCTTATTCAAAGATCCAGACAAAACTATTATTTTCAAGGTAGCAGACCTAGCCATCTGTTGGCTTTAAGACTTCGTAATAGCGAAAAATTTGCCAATATTACAGCAGTGAAATCAGCGAATGGTGAAGTTCTGACTGACCAGAAGAGTATAAATGACACTTTCCGTTCCTTCTATTGCGAATTGTACAGCTCCAGCTCTAAATGCAAATCTACCTCTTATACTTCTTTTTTATCTACTCTTAATCTCCCACATCTGTCAGATTCAGACTCTGAGTTTTTAGCTAGACCTATATCACTTGTCGAATTAGAATCATCGGTCAAACGAATGAGCAAAGGGAAATCCCCAGGCCTAGATGGCATACCAGTTGAGCTTTATTTGACCTTCTGGTCCAGTTTGGGTCCACTTATGCTGGATATGATACAATATTCAATTGATCAAGGATCCTTTCCACAAAATATGAACATAGCTATTATATCTCTTCTGTTAAAAAAAGATAAGGACTCAACATCATGCTCTAGTTACCGCCCACTCTCTCTAATTGGTACAGATGTTAAAATTTATGCAAAAGTTTTAGCTTGCCGTCTAGAAGGCTTTATGACCAAACTTATTCATCATGATCAAACAGGGTTTATCAAATCTCGCTCTGCCTCAGACAACCTGCGTAGACTGCTTCACATAATTCACTCATCAGAACAATTGATTTCTCCCTCTGCAATACTCTCTTTAGATGCAATGAAAGCATTTGACCATTTGGAGTGGAACTATTTGTGGGCAGTGCTAGATCACTTAGGTTTTAGCTCTAACTTTATAAACATGATTAAAATCCTGTATGCTAATCCCTCAGCTTCCATTCTTACAGGCCAGGTATGTTCACAACGATTTCCAATTGGAAGAGGCACTCGTCAGGGTTGTCCTCTTTCACCTTTACTCTTTGCTTTATCTTTAGAACCTCTTGCTCAAGCTGTGCGTCAGTCAGAACTTATACTCCCTATATCGGTTAAGAACACCTCCCATCACATATCTTTATTTGCGGATGACATATTGCTTTTTTTAGACAAGCCAGTTCAATCAGTCCCCCACGTTTTAAATTTATTTAATCAGTTCAGTAACCTATCTGGGTACACAATTAACTGGACAAAATCATATCTGCTCCCTCTTAATTTCTGTGTTGGGTCTTTGACATTTTCTGGTTTCATTCCAGTGGTGCATTTCTTCAAATATTTAGGTGTAGATATTTATCCATCTCTGCAGGACATTGTTTCAAAAAACTTTAACAACAACTTGGCTAGAGTCACCTCAGATCTTGCAAATTGGACACACCTTCCTTCTTCTTTACATGCTAGAATATCTGTTGTTAAAATGAACATCCTTCCTCGTGTTAATTTCTATTCCTTTATGATTCCTTTACCTCCACCAGCTGGCTATTGGAAAAAACTTAATTCAGTAATTTCTCATTATATTTGGAACGGTAAACGTCCTCGAATTAAGTTATCTACTCTACAGCGCAGCAGATCAGATGGGGGCTGGTCCTTTCCTAATTTTAAGTTATATGCAGACTCCTTTACTCTCCATGCACTGTCAACATGGTTTATTTCAAATGTGTCAACTTCATGGTGGGCTATTGAGGAATCTCTGGTTTCTCCTCACAATATAAAGCATTTGATTTTTGCTGGTGTCTCACTTAGACAGTGTAAACTTCATTTTGGCCCTATCATAACACATTTTATTTCTACTTGGAGAATGGTGGCGAGAAAGATAGAGCCAAATTTGATGTGGCATCGTCATTCACCTCTGTTCCATAATAATAATTTTTTATCAGGAAAGAACCCATTTCACTGTCCACAATGGGTTAAATGTAAAGTATACTCCTTTGGTGATATCTATGATGACAAAGGCCTGAAATCATTTCAAGATATTAAGGCTCTTTTTAGTATACCAGGAACTTCTTTTTTCATGTACCTTCGCATTAGGTCAGCGCTTCGCGCATATGGAGTTCCCTGGGATACACGACTGCCTGTACACCCCTTACTGAAAGTATTACTTCCAACTGATAATTCGGTTATTTCTGGTTCAGGTATTTACTCTTTTCTCCTTAAAAACTCATACAAACCATTATCCATAGCAACTGTCTGGTCCAAGGATATCAGTGGTGACGCTCAAACTTTATTTTTTGACCAAATTTGGGAGACAATTACATCATCCTCAAGAAACCCAAATCATCAGATGATCCATTGGAAACTTCTGCATAGACTTTATCTGTCCCCTTTAAAACGCTTTTATATGCATCTGTCACCTTCGCCAAACTGTAATTTATGCCCGCAGAAGGCACTTGGTACATATTTACATTTCTTTTGGGAATGCCCTGCACTTTTTCACTTCTGGTCTCAGCTTGCTCATGACATATCATTTCTGTTGAATAAGGA